>NW_026919795.1:0-16236 GCF_032062105.1 Saccostrea cuccullata
TTTTCCCAAAGCTTTCAAATTGTGATAAGTTTGCGATAAAAGTGACGTAAAACCCGTGGGGAAAATGTGTTTAAATGGTTTTTTAAAAGTATTATAAAAGTCAAATAAACACTAAAAATAAAAGTGAGTAAAACGTGTCGTAAAGATCATACAGATATAACATTCCAACGGCTTTCCATACTTCCTCAATGGTTATTTTGCCTATGTTTTGTGTGGGTTTTTTTTTAGTTAAACCAGTTTCTAAAAATTTATAATGGTCACTAAATGATGCTGATTACACAAAACGTGTGCTGCAAAATACAGATTTATAAGATTGTTTTTAAGCTTCGTCACGTTACATTGGTTTTCATCGGTGATAATTTATTTTCTTTCAACAGTTGTTGAGATGACTCATTGGTTATAATAATTTGAAAATATCATACAACTCTATCACGAAGTTTTTATATAAATACAATTAGTAGAGTAATTAAACACTTACAAGTTTTGTTAAGTGATGATACGTTGAATTTAAGCGAGGTTGTTGAAGTCCCTGCATCTCATCTGTGAGTAAACTATCTGAGTTAAAAACCTATCAAAACTGTTTCTTTAATTAATAGCGAATAAGCTGAACCCCATATGTAGGTACGTGTAATAGCTCAATATTACTTCAAAAATAAGGGGAAAAAAGGATAATTGGATGTCAACTGGTTTGTCATGCAATTATGTTTACGGTAGAACATCCAAATATGAAACAAAGGTGGCAGACTCTTTGGTGTCTTTTATTTTCAGTTCACTTGGATATATGAGGAACCTCTGTATCCTTTTAATATCAGATTCAGAGTACTTAAAATTAATGTGACTTTTAACAAAGTAAAGTTTGTTGTTGACCTATTGTAGACCATGTAAACATTTCCGGGTTCCATTTTTATTGAAGAAAAAAGCTTAGTTTTGAATATAACTTGTGGAATGATTGTTTTAAATGTAGAACGTTGTACGTTTTAGACGTTTGTGGTGATTTTAAAAAAAAAAAACTTCTTTAGTGTGATTGAGGATCCACATCTCTATCATTTTCACCACATCTAGAATATGCTGTGGTACACAGAACGTCTGAAGTTTCTCCTGAATAGCATGCGCAGTTAATACTGATATGTGCTAGGGAGTAGAGATTAGGACTTGTAAGATAATTTGCTGGATCCAACCATATAATTATATTTATTGTATTTCTGTTGTGAAGTTTATGGAATTCATTGTAGGTGAGGTAGTTCGAAGTAACATTATGTTTAAATGTTTAAAGATTACTGTGAAATCATTTTAATTCGTGTGGGGCAATGCTCGTGGGTAAGCAATTTTTTTTTTGGTTCGAGGGGATTTAAGTTCGTGAATAACTTGTATATTCAGACAATTGAATGAAAAAATATATTGACAAAATAATTGTTTGTGGGGTGTAAATTCAAGGGTAAGGGTGAACCACGAAATCCACGAACTTTGGTCCCCCACAAACAATGATGAATCCACAGTACAACACGAAAAATGTGATTTTGAAGAATTTCATCATTGGGAAGGGAACTCCCTTCCCTATTTGAAGAATTTTCAGACTTTGCTGATTTTTTTTTCTGATGAAGGAGGTCTAGATCATTATTTTCCATGATATATGGACATTATACCTCAATCCTTCATAATTATTTTTCTGTTTTCAGTGTTTTAAACTATCCTCAAAACATAGTTTATTGAAGAAATTGTTTTAAAAGTGTTTAAATATTGTGAATGCCCTCGTTTTTATTTATAACCGGAAAAAGGTTATTATGTCGTACTTGGTCCCAGCGAAAAGTCATTTAGACAGTATTATGTATATCTCCATGAAAGAGTACGTTGTACGTTTAAACTGTGTTCATCTGATATTTTTGAATGTATGTTTTGATGATAAAAACAAATAATTCAACGCGATGAATAATAATACAATTTGAACCCCACTCTTGATTTTTACACGTGTGTAAGCTGAAGTTGAACGCAAGATGGCTATTACCTGTTTAGGATGTTTTGGATATATTTTGTAAGTATTTACTTTTATTACTTCTATTTGATTGAGAGGTCAAACATACATGTATGTAGATTGGTTTTAAAGCATATACACATGAAAATATTTTTTCCTCTTGGGGTGAAGAAATGATGTAAGTATCTTTTTAGGAAGACGAACAGACGCATTTAACAAAATACACACTGTATAATTGACTGTAGTGCAGACATTTACTCAATAACTTCTCTTAAATAAACAGGAAAATTCATTGGAATCACACCCTGAGATCACATGTGTATGATATAAAAGGTTGCTTTGTATCAACTCTTTACCAACTTTAAAACATGTGATGCATATTCAATAATTATAGTCCTGTACATGAT
Organism: Saccostrea cuccullata; assembly: GCF_032062105.1. Lineage (NCBI taxonomy): Eukaryota > Metazoa > Mollusca > Bivalvia > Ostreida > Ostreidae > Saccostrea > Saccostrea cuccullata. Next base: position 2,377 of record NW_026919795.1, read on the forward strand.
AAAAAGAGTTGTAAAACAGCAACACAGGTACTAACCATACAATGCACGAGAGGATTAGACCATAAAAAAATTCGTTTGTTATCCTTTATCAGAAATTATTCTTATATCTATATATTCTACATGTATATGAAAAAACTATGCTTATATTCAAATTAGAACTATTTTGTAGGGAGATGCAATTTCGTACATAAAACTTAACAGGAAGTTAAAACTTAAGAGTTCACTGATGTAGATTTCAGTTTCTGGTCAATCATCCTGTACTCAACGTGTTCAATTTGTTTTGCTTTAGTTTCAACACACATTAATTGTTTAGAGTGAAAATACTTCTATAAACGGATGTTAATATAAATTTTGAATTGTTTTGGGGGTTCTCTTTCAATTCAAATATGCAAATAATGAAAAGAAAACATTTAAAATCTAAATTTATTTAAAATAAATCTAAATATGAGAATGAGATGGAAGCAGTTTATGTTTATTAAAAGTTGTTATGAGCATAGTTGTAACGGAGACATTTGACATTTTACTATTCGAAAAGTGCGACGCATAACCTTTTATCTAACCTTTTATGATATATTTCACTGTAGAAGTATTTTCTTAAACCTTTCATGGCCACTTGTAATTATTTATACTGCAGGCTAAAGGAAATGTATAACTATTGCAAAAAGCATAATTATCTTCTCTAGCACCTCTCGTACGCAGTATATACATGTATTTGTTTATGAAGCATCGATTTTCAGAGAGAGAGAGAGAGAGAGTGAGAGCAGTTGTTATTTCCAGGAAGTTTAATTTGTTTCTCCTTTGACTGTACTCACATGTTTCTTGATTTATAGAAGTGTAATTGTTTAAATGTATTTTAGAATCTGGATGTTTGAATACTTGAAGTAATCTAGTACCCAGGGTAATTAAACTAGTGCGAGTCAATTAATTTCATAAACATGATGTTTTTTGGCCTTTTTAAAATAAATCTAGATATGTTAAAGTAAGATTGTATTGATATTATGTTCACTTTTTTCCATGACGTCATAAAATCGCCAAGAATATTGAAGATACTACAAATAAGAATAAACCGTGTTATCTGTCATATAGGGGGTTAGCAAAAGGCTATTTTTCTAGATTTGATCAAAGAAAATAATGCTTTTTTATAGTTTATATAGCTTTTAGAAAATTCTAAATTGTTTAAATTTTCAAGTCAGTATCATCAAAACGTACGACTTTTCTACACTTGTCACAGACAACACAACTGTTTCTGGAAGCCAGAGTTTTGCCTATGTTGTGATTACTCACAAACAAAACTGCCTAGTCAAGATCACCTTGATCCTGCACACAAGTACTCTGAAGGTGATATTGACAATGTTTATGTAGTCTTTGCAGAACAAGTCTTCCAACAACAAACTTTTAAAATTCTGATGTCATAAATTGTGCTTCTTTGTTCTCTAAAGAGGTTTCTATGAAGTAGAATTAGTCAGTTTTAAATATTTTTATATCCGAAAGATCCAAAATGAATTTGAACTACCCTATAGAATTATATATTGGATGCCAAAACGAGAAATTAAAGTCCAATTTTTTTATATCATTGACAGCTGCTTTTCTAATAAAAATGGAACTCGTAAATTTACTTACTTTGTCTTTGGTCACTTGCAAAATTATTTTGTTAAAAACATTCTGATTGTACACACAAGTACTCTAAAGTTGACATCATAAAGATGCTTGAGTTTCTGATTGACAATATCTATGTGGTTTTTGGTCTTCCAATAATCTATTGGAATTCCCATGGGTACCAATTGCGCCCCGTTATTAGCAGACCTATTTTTGTATTCATATGAAGGAGAATTTGTGCAAAATTCTATGCATGAAAAGAAAAAAACATTTGCTGTGGCCTTCAACTCGACATATAGATATATCGACGACGTATTGTCAATTAACAATGGTAATTTCCATTCTTATGTCGATACGATATATCCTGGTGAGCTTCAGATAAAAGATACTACAGAGTCTTACACATCTGTTTCATAATTGGATATTTTAAATGAAAAAGACGTCAATGGTAATCTAACAACGAACCTCTAGGATAAACGTAATGACCTTAACTTTTCTATTGTAAACTTCCCTTATTTATGCAGCTATATACCTTCATCACCTGCATACGGAGTTTATGTATCTCAAATGAGCATGCTCTACGTATGAACGATTTCTTAAACGAGGTAAATTATTTACAAACAAGTTAATGAAACAAGAATTTCAGCTGTCTCGTATGAAGTCGTCATTTCGTAAGTTCTATGGTCAATACAATGATTTTGTCAGCAAATACAATTTATCATTGAGTCAAATGCTGACTGACGTTTTTCACAGAAATTGTTAGTCCCATTATTTATACACTGAATTGAGGAGGATTCTCCCGTTATTTCCAGATCATGACAAGGAGCACACGGCGGGGATGACCGGTCGGCAGGGGATACTCACTCCTCCATGGCACCTGATCCCACCTCCGATGGTTTAGAAGTCCGTGTTTGCTTTGCTCCTTTTTTGTATTGCTTAATGGACTTTTGATCTTGCATACTGTTCGTTATCTCCATATGTTTCATTACATAATGAATGCCTTCAAACAGACATTAGGATATTTCGATGTATCATGATTTTAAAAAATAGATCATACATTTTATGTGCCGATTTGATATATCCGAGAGAGTCTTGAAATAAAAAACATATCTTATTCTTACAATGAAATATATGGAGATAACGAACAGTTTTCGAGCTCAAAAGTCCATTGAATAATATTATGTTTGGAGCAGAGAAAACACGGACCTCTAAAATATCAGAGGTGGTGTCAGATGCAACGAAGGAGTGAGCATTCCTTGCCGACCGTTTACACCCATATGTTTTCATGTTTTACTGACATTCCATAGACAAGTACCAACTATCAAATAATTGTTTGACAAACGAGATGATTTAGACTTTTCGTTTTTCTATCTTTACCCTTTCATGAGGGATATGGAGATAAGGATTAGTATTCAATATCAAAGTCCATAATAGAATAAAATATACTGTGTACCTAAAGCAATTTACAAACGAGGGAACCTAAAACAGAAGTCTGTAATTGTCAGATGGTAACGTTGGTGTGAACTTGCATCGTCATCTTTTTTCGGAGAAGGGGAAATCTATTCACAAGGATGACGTATGGGAAATGGGAATGAGACTCATTCATTAAAACGTCATGTTGATAATGTAGGGTTATTTGACTTATTGTGGATGTATTTTATTGCTATATTTTTATTTCAGTATCGGCCTGGTCTGATGAGCTAAACCTAACATGCCGGGTACCTGCTGCAAACAGTTTGGGAAATGGTTTTTAATTGTCCTCAACATCATATTTTTTGTGAGTATCTCTTTTATTATATTCTGGGGGAATGTATACAATATAATTTTGGCAATTTCAAACGGAGGAATTTTATTTTTCTCTTTTTGTTGTCATGTGTCCTTCTATAATATAATGTATAAATGAGATAACTAATCAAGTTTTACTTAATATGTCCTCTTAACCAATCAGGAAAACAATAGAAACAATGATTTGTATGTATGAAATTAATACATTTGACTTAATAAGACTTTCCCAGAAAATTATACCAAAAAATCCAATGAATTGTTTCACTTGAGTTTGTTTATGAGGATCATTTAATCAGATTTTTAAAAATGTTACAAATTTTAATTGCCTGTTTCTTTAACCAGTACTGAATATTTTTAATTGTTTATAGTTATGCTGAAAAATGTTCACCCAGTATAAACGGTTAAAATTGAAATATCTCCATTGTTTTACAAGCACACACAAAAAATGTGATATTCTTCAATATGCATTCTAAATGAATTAATGAATTACGACAGTAAATATTATAATGATTATGCCTCATATTTTTATGTTTAGGTAAGAAAAAATATTCGTCTTTCTGATCATTGTGTCAATTGTTCTTAATATCATGATTGGACATTATATTCATTGAAAAAAGTAAGCAACGCTCCATACTTTAAACTCTTTTCCATTTGATTCTAATGTAATTGTTATTGATGTAAATCAATGTTTTGATTTTTTAAGATGTGAAATTTAGCGCAAATGAATATTTTACATTAAAGTTATCATGGTATGTGACAAAATAGGACAGGAACAAAACACGGAGTCACAAAGTTCATTCATGTTTCAGTATGGATAGATATTAACTCTTAAGAGCACGAATGTTTTTGGTATTATGAGTATACTATGATCTTGTGTAATAACTTAACCACTTCGAAAAATACCTAATTGCATCTAAGGGAAGTAGACCATTTCCGATTAATGAGATAGGAGACAAATCAAACTGTATGACCCTCAACTTTTACTCCAACTACTCAAGAAAATGTAAATATTGTATATCTGATTGTCTTAATGATTTCAGTTATTTTTTTCTAAGGTTACAAACCTTTCCAGTGTCATATCAAAATATTACGTTCATCTAAATTGGTTGAATCTGATTATAATTGGTTGAATCTGAATATAAAATATAGAATGTAATACTAAAATTAATGTGGCAATGAATTTGAAAGACATACTATTGTTTTGCATTATCGAAAATTCTGTTGTATTACTTACCAAATTACTAAACTTCGAAAAACTTCATTTGAAGCTGCTAATGTAGACTTCAAATCTATGTTATGACTTGAAGACATGTTAATTGTCAACTTTTTGCTACAGTGTAGTAAGAAAATATAATTGATATCAATATTGCAAGACCATGACGATTTTAAAGGTTTATAAACATGATAATATTTACTTCCAGTTACTTGGTATCGGGTTATTGGTAGCAGGAATCATATTTAAAATTAATGCAGTATTTGTGGAGGTTTTACCCACCTTGAACAAAGTCCAAGTGGTTGGAAACAACCTTGGCGATCTTTTGAACAGCGTTTCCATCTTGGTGATCATTATCGGCATCTTTGTGGCGTTGGTGGCGGGTTTTGGACTATTTGGAGTGTATTGTAAGAAGAAAACTTTGCTAATTGTGGTAAGATTTCTAACAAAATCTCTATTAATAACTCCAGGGGTTTTAAGGACATGGTATTATCATAATTATGATATACCGGGTATTCCAAAATGTCGATTACAAACTTATATTTATATTATTTTATTCCTACTGTAGTTAACGAATGGAACTCAATTCCACTCGAATTTACAGTCAATGTCAAAATTACTGTATACGTTTACTTTATAAACCATGTTTAATTGTGGCAATTTAAATGTGTAATTTACATGTGGGGAGAGAGCATTGTAAGTTTTTAGAACATGTGCACAAACCAACTGTAATTAAAATACAATAAAATATTTTCATGTCATCATTTGTTTGCATAGGCTTTATAAATTTTGTATTTTTATTTACATGTATATTAACCTTTTCTAGTACGCCATTCTTGTGTTTATAATGGTTGCCATGCAGACGACAGCCGTGGTGTTTTTATCTAAAATTTCATTGATAAGTATTTATAAAACTAAGTGTTTCAAACAGGGTCCAGAAGGTATCTCGATTCTAATTTTTTTAGAAGCTCTATCCATATTAAATAATGAATAATGTTAATTTAAAAAAAATCGTGTTTTTATCCAAAGAAAAAAAACCCATTCAATTGAATTTTATTCATTTTTTTCATATTTAATATTCGGGTGAATAGTTCTATCCGTCTGGTGTTACTTTTCCGTTTTGCAGTATTGTGGATACAACACCCTTTTCTCCGTTTTATTTTTAGGCGTAACTACATGTATAAATGAAAATATCATTCAGATCAATTTCTAATTTGCCTTATTTAAAATAGAGTTATACTTCATACAATTATTTTTTCTTATTTTCTTCAAAATATAAATGAATTCAAATCAAAACTGGCCCTTTTTTTCATTTTAGTTCAATGAAAGAATCAAGAATGCGATGCTGGGAATGCTCCAGAAGAATTTTATTGATGATTCTTTTAATACCACCAACGCTCTTTCCAATGGATGGAATTACATATTCTTAAGGGTATCTAGATAATATTGTTACTTTCTTACCATGTGTAAAAGGCACAAAATGGCTGTGGAATTAATTGTCAATAAAAAGAAACATCGATTTCCTTACATCTTTACATTGCATCTCTCATTTATTCTCATTTATCATTAGTGTTATGCATCTTTTAAATAGTATGATTGTTGCGCTGTTAATCCTGTTAATGGACCAAACAACGATTTTGACGAAACCCCCTGGTGTAAGGAAAAAGGTGAATGTTTTCTAAATAATGCCCAAATACCGAAGACGTGCTGTGATGGAGTGGACGAATCGGATTTCGAAACAAAGGCACCGGCAGATTGTTTTTCTTTTGCAACTGATGACTATAAGACTAAGGTTAGTCTTAAATCTTAGAATTTTGCAATTAACGTTTTTTTTATTCCTGAATTTTACGAGAATTTAAATTGTATCAATTTTCTCTTATTATTGAGAATGTTGACATTTCCATTATAATGATCATTATTGAGGCATTATTTCTTTTATTAAATTCATCTTTATTTTCTTTAAGGGTTGTTTTGATAGACTTCAAGAATTTATTCAAAAGTACTCAACTCCCGCCATTGGGGTATCGGTTGTTGGCATTACACTCGAGGTAAATGGATTAAAAAAGGTTTTGACTGTTTTACATACAAACTTGAGCTTGATATATAGGACTTTTAAAAATTGTATTGTCAAGAAAATTTGATATACAAAGTCTTTGACATATATTTTAGGTATTATATTGGTCTTTGTATTGATTGTCCTTATAATTTGGACAAATTACCTAAATTAAAACAAACTCATACACATTCAGGGTCTAAAAGTTATCATAATTTTTATCAGTTTTCAATCACAACGACTTTGTAGCAGAGCCGTATCAACATTATACTTCATCTTATACTTTGTAAAATGAAAATAAATTTAAAGTTTTGATATAAGAACATTCTTTCAATTAATAGAGCACGGATACCTCGTATTAAGTTTTTTTGATAAAGTTAAAAGTACTTGCAATATAAAACTTTTTTTATTCAATTGCTGTGACCATGCATATAGTAGAGGGAAATAACAAAATTAATGTGATAAGACATGAATACAGATAAACCTGACATGCCTTTACTAAAAAACATTTTTCAGAAAAGGCAAATGTTTGTCCTTAAAATGAAATTTTTATAAGAAAAAAACTTTGCATTTGTTATCAATTTTAAAAATATTGTATGACTTCAATGCTTAAAAATGATTTGATTACTTTTAATAACACAAGATATCACTGAAGTCAAAACTTCAAATTCAAAGATTTTTCAAGTTAAATATAGTGAAGCGCATTAAAGTGGTAAAATTTCCCGTTTGAATGGAACGTTTTGAGCTATCTTTAGAACGTTGATTGTCATACAATGACACGCCCATTTCTTTAGAAAGTAAAAATCGGTCGAATGGTTCATTGGAATACTTGTAGAACAGGTATTCTAAAAATATAATATCCAATCAAATTGACGGTCTACATAGACGCAGAGTACGCACATGTTCGACCAATACATGTGTTATGGAAATCCCGGTAAACATGATAAATTCATAATTTTGTACAAATTCGTTTCAAAACGTGTTTTATAGAAGCTGGAACTCTCTAAATCTCTCTTATAACTTTAAAAATCTCCATTTCAGTGAAACTCATGTTTCTTTTCGCAAAGAGTGGGGTGTCCTAAAACATTACGAATATTTCTTGTACGTTTCTAAAGGAATTGGCGTGTCATTCTGTAATAATTGACGTTCAAAACATGACTCAGAACGTTTCATCCAAACAGAAAATGTTACCACTTCAATGCGCTTCATTGTATTTTGACTGGAAAATATGGAGCACAGGATGATAAACAGTATAGAATGATATACCTATGAAATGTTAAAATACCTGGGTAGCTCCGTGCTAGAACAAATTTGAACTCTGCAAAAACTGTCGTCAAGATTGACCAAAATTTGAGCATTTCGTCATTTTATTAAAGATATGATGACACGTCTTTAGTTTATTGTGACCGTGTGTTAAAAATTTCAGTTACATGTATTTGTTTCCAACCCAAAATATTTTTTTCTTCATTTTTTAAAAACAAATATCTAAAACAAATATAATAAATTATTCATATTTGAATTCGGTAGCGGCAAGAATGCGCCTTTAATGAATTCGAATCAAGTTCTCTTAGTTATGAATTTTTAGATTTTATATGTTTCTCTTGTAATCTCCCATCTTCTTTCTTTTACTTATGTTAATTGCTTACTTTTTCATCTTTTCTAGATTTTGGCTTTTGTGTTTGCCATCGTCCTATGTAGGCAGATAGGACAAGAGTCTTCAAAGATTGTATAATTCATACTAGTTAAGTTGAAATGATAGATATTGGTTTAAACATGTGTGTCCAAATGCACAGACTTCAGCTGGTTGAAAGACTGTTATTAACATTGATTGACTGTATCCACTATCACACATGTTTCAAAATGTTTTAAAGCACTCAAATATTATATCCAATTTTTCTTTTCTTAATATTTGTTAAATCTGTACTTCATAAAGGTAGCTGACAAATTTTTATTAACATTAAAATCATTTTTGTACTAGAACATTTAGTTTTCAGTACATGTGTATTATGGGATAGATCGCCGCTGTTTGTTATTTTCTCCCTTTTCCGCATTAAAGAACCTTTACTTTTAATATTCAATTCATGTGCGTTTAATTTTAAATAAACCTGATACAAAAAATAATGATTAGGTTTCCTTGAGATAAAAACAAAGCGTTTTCATCTTTTTAAATCACATTTTTATCCATTTTTAAATTGTATTCTTTTGATATATACAATGTACTTGAATCTATTAAATTACAAACTAAGGACTTGTGTGGGATATATTATTTGTTTCGCCCACTTCCAAATATCAAATAAACTCCATCTTTATTGAAATACATGTATACCGATTGTGACGCACACACCCAGATGTGGAGAAAGGGTATCATGTTCAAATTATAATACAAAACTAGAGCCGAGCTCGTTGCAAAGCAACGAGTAGGTCTTCCGTTGGAGCTATGGACAGGAAGTACTGACCTTGGGTCAAGGTCACTGCACTTTCTTATGTGAACAACCTTTCTTCTCAGTATGAGCCTTCAGTGAATTTTAATTACAAAGTTATGCTTAAACATTTTTTTCTCTGTCAGTGACCTAGATTTGCTAGAAAGACCTTTGATCAGGGTCATGACACAACCTCCAATCATAAGTAATCTATGTTTCAGGTAAGAGCATCCAATGATTTTCATTTACTACTTCATAGCGTGGGAAAGAAAATATTTTTTTCTGTCAGTGACCTTGATCTTAACAGAATTGGCTCTGTGTCAGGACAAACCTTCAATCTGAAACAACTTCTAGTGATTCAAAATTCATAACTCTGACAGGAATTTTACAATTTTTTTGTCATTGGCCCTGAATTTGTTAAAATGGCCTTATCTTAAGTCATCTGAAACTGGCGGACTATAAACAATTTTTATCAAGTATGAACTTAAACAAAAATTGTCCAAATTGAAATGATACTATTTTCGGAGTCACAATCATAGAAAAATCCTTTTGTCACAAGCAATCTCTGTATCAAGTATTAGCAAAAAAATATTCTCGATTACATATAAATGACTGCGACAAAACATTTATTCTTTCTCCAGTGACCTTCAATTTGCCGTAATATTGCCTTGATTCATGACACATCCTAGGATCATTATAGCCTGGCCTTCTGGGAAAAACTTTGAGGGACAGACAGAAGCAGACAATTTAATTCCCAACCCATCCACCCTACCCCCTAAAATACTCAATCACTTTGTGGGGGAAACTCTGGTCATGATTTGAAAAGAAAGTAATCTTTTTTATATCAGGAAGCTTTCATAAGTATAGTTTCTCATTCTTGCCCAGAGGTTCATAAGAATAATATTTCAAAACGACCCCTTCTTATTTTACTAACCGTTTTCTTCATTATCATCATTTTATATCATCCATGGTCGCCTGCATAGCGCACTGATTAGAGCGTCTGCTCTATAGTCGCGAAGTAAGGAGTTCATCCTTACATCGTGGGTTCGAATCCCACTGTGGGACGTGGAGGCCTGTTCTTCGGATAAAACCGTATAAAACAAGGCCCCGTGTCGCTTAAGGTGCTGGCACGAAAAAGATCCCCCTTCCCCCGGTCAAAGGCCTTAAGTGCCTTTTATAGGATATTTGAAGCTCTCCACTGGCAAGTGCATGATGGCATCTCTATATTAGTGAAATATTCTTGAGAGGGACGTTAAAACATATCAAACATAACCCCCCCCCCCCCCAAAAAAAATGATTAAGAATTTTGCCTATGAAATATTTCGGGAGGGTTGTTGAAAGTTTAGGCTACGTACAACTATCAGTCCATTGAATAAGAATATTTATTTCAAACTTTGGGGAAAGGGGGTGGGGTGCATGGGGGAGTTATGGTGTATACGTAATACATTCGAGATTATTATTATTCCGTTAGACAGAAAGGCCCAAGGAGTTGTGATTTGCTGATCATGATCTAAAACACATTGACAAACCCAAACCACATGGTTTTATACACGTCTTTCCATTAATTTATTCATAATTATTTTCCTTGAAGGAGAAATGCATGGATAAAAGATAAAAGAAAATTACTGATGTACAATAGCATCCATGCATGGACTTTTAGTACTTACATATTGTGCTTGAAGTTGAATAAAATCAACAAATAAATTTAATTTAAATAAGAAAGGGGGGTTATGTTTAATAAAATAAATTAGACAATAATTGATACAGGGAGACTCTCTGTTCAATACATGAATGTACATGAACAAAATGCCTCTCTCTTGCCTTCTTTCGTACATTTATTTTTTTAAACTAGGAAAAGTAATGTGTGTTAGATATAAGTTCATAATTTTAAAGAAAATACTGAGTTATATATGATAAACGATACAAATGGTTTGACTATGGTGCCGGATATTATTTTAATTGTTTAAATTGGGTTGTAAAGGTGTTTAATTACATAAGTTTTTGATATTCAGTAGCTGCAGATTGTTATATAAGTTCTTAAATTTCCGATTTTGGACATAGGATGCGAGTTTATTACTACTTACATGTACATTGTATAACTTGGTACCGATATTTAATCACAGAACAAAATTACAGTGTTAACACACTACCGGGTATACTAATCATTTACGGGATTTGAATAAATTATTTTACAAATTAAGTTCATTGCTTTAAAATCTTGAATTATTTTTTCAATTTTACTGGTATCCAACCTGTAATATAAGTATGCTTTGTGCAACACAGAAGCCACTTATGAAGTTTACAAGTGCCGGAGTTAACTATCGATGTTTAATCCATTTTTGACTATAATTCTATCCTTATGATTCGGAAGATTCTCTTTAAAAGTTTAAAATTGGAATAGACATGGTAAAAACCTGTGATGGAAAAAAAGTGTGTTTGGGAAAATTTGTGTTGAAAACGGATTTATTTGTGTGTGAAAAGGGCAAAGCTTATGCATTTAAATCAATACTGGTTGAAGTAAAGTAACCACAGATCGCTATAGTCCTTACGCAATGAATCGTCAAAATAAAAAGTAAAATTACACATGGAGCTAACGAACATTTAAAAACTGAAGACTGATGAATATGATTAATGTGCTTAGTACATGTAAAGTAAATGCCCCAGGGTTTTGTGCTGAAGTCAAACCTAAGACAATTTAATAAGATTTTTTTTAAAGATTCGATTTACTTAAGCAAAATAATATTTTCCCGTAAGTTTGTAAATTAGATACGTCTACCACCCGGCGAAATTAATGTCAACAAGCGATGGAAAGAATGGTTTGTCGCGTAATTGTAAACAAACACAAAACCTAGATAGCTGTTTTAGTTAAAATATGTATCACGTTCAAATTTAAAACAAAGTTAAGCCAACATATTAATCTCAAATATTTGACAATAAGAATTTTTCATTAATTGTCGTGTTGTAGAAAGGTTTTAAATTATTTTGCCTACGACTGCAGGGTCAATGGATCACCACGGAGTGTCGCTTTAGATTTCTCGGCCGCGTGTAATCGACAGATAGATAACGTAATGGTAAACACACTTAGAATCTGTGTTCCAGGTGAATGTGAGAATCGAGCAGTAAATAATGGCGTATTATTTGACTCTTTAAAAAGTTTCTATGAGATCTGGGTGTATATTGTTTTCATTTAAATTGTTTGTGTTCATTTTAAACAAAGAAAAGATACTCGTACTTCTATCACTCTCTCTCTCTCTCTTGGAAAGATCTTTATAAATAAAAAGAAAAAGTTGCCATCGAATACTCTGTACGGGAACCAAAAAACATGTTTAAAACCTAATCAAAAAAAATATATAATCAGTGTTGTAAAATATTTATTACTTATGGCATGTTTATTTCAATTATACGCATAAAAAGTTCTCCTTCAATATCAAAATGAGAACGGTGCCATGTTTACGGATCTACCTTTCTTTCTTACCATACGTAAGACTCGAACAAAATAATATTTTTATAGGATAGAAATAATATAAAGGAACAATTTATAATCGACAACCATATCAAAATATTTACCGTTTTTGAGTTATAATGCAAAAAATTTCAAGGCCCCTAGATCCCTAATTTCAATGATATCAAATGAAAGCTCTTGCAATTATGCACAAATTTTATTCAATATGTCTTAACAAAATATTTTTAGTTTTCAAGATAAAAGGTAAAATATGTGTAATTTTTTGCTCTTTTATGCGTTCTAATTTTTGACCCCTATATAGCGCCATCTTGAATAAAGAAATCGAAAAACAAAAACTGGCATGCACAACTTCAATCCTTCTGTTATCTAAAATCAGTAGAATTTCTGCTCCAGCTTTTGTGGTCTCTGAGCCTTTATCTGGAAATGAAAGCCTATAAATTTTCATTTAAAGGGAAATAACTCTAAAGCGGGAGTACATTTTTGAAATATTAGACAGCATTCTGATAGAGTGTATCGATGTGTATAATGTCGAAAAATTTGAGCAAAATCCGTTGAGAAATGAGTGAAATATGAGGCCTCAAAGTTGGCGTCTAGGAAAAGGAAAAAAAAAAGAATAATAAGAATAATCTTAATCATCAGAATCAGTAGAAGGTCTTCCGTTGGAAACGGAAGACCTTAATTAAAATATTTAAACACGAAATCTTATCATACAAATCCGTTTTCATTTATCATTCGATTAAAATTTTAAATGCCAAAAAATATATTTATTTTTACAAATTTTTAACATAAATCATAATTTCGTTTCTTTTTATTGAAACCCTTTTATCTATTTGTACTGTGTTGATCTAGGGAGATACATAACATATAATAATTTTCTAATTATGATTTATAATTATGATTTCTAAGACAAAGATGTAAAATTCTAAGGTAGAAACATCTCCATATGTTGTACACTTGGACTACATTACTATTGTGGTTGCTTAGAGTTGTGATTAAAATTTACCTAGTGTAATTAGTTTCGACATTTTAAACTAAAACTGACCTTTCTGTTGGAAGAATCAATTGATCTGTCTTACGCCAAGTGATCGGCGAAGAGCTTTGTCAAGTTATTAGATAATAAAGGTACGGAGAAATTTGAGCATTTGATATTTTACTTCGTAAGTTTTATTTTCAATAAAATGACCTTGTCAGAGCATACAATGTATCATTAAGTCAAATACTAACTGACGTTTTTAGTACAAATTAATACAAATACATGTACACACACTGCTTTGTCAACAGATTTTTCCATTATTCCCGATCATGACAAAAAGCATACGGCGGGTTTGAC
>NW_026919796.1:0-16460 GCF_032062105.1 Saccostrea cuccullata
TTATAACCTGTAAAACTTTCTACAACAAACCAATAAAATCTAACCTTTTGAATTTTAAAATCATTGTTAATGATTTAGTTTTATTTACCTGTACATGTTTGCAATATTTTAATCATTAAAATGAAGATCTTTTCTTTCATTAACCTCCATTTAAAAACAGTAATTTATATATAACAGTTAACTACGATAAATATATATGTAAAAAAATTAGTAAAGGACATTTTTTTTCCAAAATGTGACCACAAAACAGCAATCCTGTTCTATGGTATGACTGAAAACAGTTCTGAGACCTTAACTTTTATATTTTTTTACTTATTAGAAATCGAAAGTCAAGCATATGCATTTCTTCACAACATTTTTATGACATGCTGTATAAAGGGTTATTTTTGCCCTTTCACACTTGCAAACAATTTTGCCCCATTTTAATTCGCCAGTCATAGTTTGGTTTGAGAAATTATACTGTATTTTTTTAATTCGCCTCGTTTTAAATTCGCCAAATGGGAGTAGGGCAAAAGGGGCAAAAACAAAATGGGGGCGAAAATTTCCCTGTCTACAGTAACTTCTAAAATTTTGATCCCATATTTTGGCTCTATCCTATCCCTAAGTGGTCATGATAATTCAATATGTAAAAAAAATTAATCAACACTACCTGAGAATCCATTTGTATAATAATATCACTACAGTATACAAAATTATTTTCACCCTTTAAAACTTACAAACCAATTTGGCCCTTTCTAAAAGTTCTAAATCAAAGCTCTATTTCAGAAATTATATTACATTGTTTCCTCATCCTACTCCTGTGGGTCATGATTTGAACAAATTTGAATCAAATTCATCTTTATATGTAACAGAATGTCATTCAAGATCCACATCACAAGTTAATTGAAATGACCCCTTCCAATGTTCATTACTTTTTAGTTATCATCCCTTAAATGAGACTGTGACCCTTCATTTAAATCAATTTACCGTAACTATATTTTTGCATAGAAGTCAGTCCGCCTATAAGTCAGTTGTACTTTTTTAAGCTTATATCAGAGGGACTGGCCCTACAAAATACCAATCTTTTTATAACTCACCTATAAGTCTGACAAAGAGTTTAGACCACTGATTAATGCCCCCCCCAAAAAACGACTTATAGGCCAGTTATATATATTGAGTAAATTCCCTTCACCAAAGACTCTGTACCAACTTTGGTTGAAAATGGCCTATTGGTTCTCAAGAAGGTTAAAATGTGAAAATTAACTAAATACAGCAAATATAACTATGATAGAAAGCAGACAATTTTCTTTCAGATTTTCAACTCAGATGAGATAAAAACCAGAAGTCTCTGTCGAGACTGTAGCTCTACTGGTTTATACTTAAAACAACGGAAGAGAAGAGAAGCACGTGGGACTTGAGACTTTAAATCAGCAATAAATAGAAAAATGATCCTTGCCACTCATCAAAATAAAAACCGATGCACAGAATTATGTATCTTAGTATAGTCTACTTGTGTGCCAAGTTATATTGAAATCGGACCAAAACTGTAGGAGGAGTAGCATTTTCAAAGAATTTCACAGAAATTTCTATTTATAGTAACCATGGCAACACTGTTCATCGAAGGCAAAAACCCAAGCACAGAATTATGTATCTTAGTGTAGTCTACTTGTGTGCCAAGTTATACTGAAATCAGACCTGAACTGTAGGAGGAGTAGCACATTTTGGAACAATTTTCAAAGAAATTTAAATTTTTAGTAACCATGGCAGCACCATTCATCGAAATCAAAAACTGATGCACAGAATTATGTATCTTAGTGTAGTCTACTTGTGTGCCAAGTTATACTGAAATCAGACCAAAACTGTAGGAGGAGTAGCATTTTCAAAGAATTTCACAGAAATTTCTATTTATAGTAACCATGGCAACACTGTTCATCGCAATCAAAAACCAATGGACAGAATTATGTACCTTAGTATATTCTACTTGTGTGCCAAGTTATATTGTAATCGGACCAAAACTGTAGGAGGAGTAGCATTTTCAAAGAATTTCACAGAAATTTCTATTTATAGTAACCATGGCAACACTGTTCATCGAAGGCAAAAACCCAAGCACAGAATTATGTATCTTAGTGTAGTCTACTTGTGTGCCAAGTTATACTGAAATCAGACCTGAACTGTAGGAGGAGTAGCATATTTTGAAACAATTTTCAAAGAAATTTAAATTTTTAGTAACCACGGCAACACCGTTCATCGAAATCAAAAACCGATGCACAGAATTATGTATCTCAGTATAGTCTACTAGTGTGCCAAGTTATATTGAAATCGGACCAAAACTATAGGAGGAGTAGCATTTTGAAAAATTGTTTACAGACAGACGGACAGCTAGACAGACGGACGACGGACGCATTACTATCGCATAAGCTCTTCTGGTCTTTGACCAGTAGAGCTAAAAAGACTTTGAGTCCCCCTGAAGTCCAAAGAAATTCTAAAGATAAATTCATCTCAGATCTTCCTGATATTGAGGTTATTTTGAGAAGTCTTCAAAGTACGACGGACGTTCAATAAATAATGTCATTAGCTCGATGACATACAACATAGCAGTCATATGACATTAAGCTAGACTTTCTCTCATTATTGAATCTTTAATGAATTGATAACAGTTTATGTAACCACTTTTCATAACACAGTTTCATCATGAGAAGCTGGGAAACAAGGGCTATTCAAGACACTGCATTATAAATGAATGGTAAAGAATCAGTAGAGTGAAAATAAAAGCTTCATTAAAGCTGCTGTAAAACTTGTTAAAAATCCAAAAGAAATTTTCACTGAAATATGTGACATTTACATCAACCATTGCCTGTTTTATAGACAAATAAGCAATTGGATTTCAAACATAAACCAGAAGTCTCTGTGAGACTGTAGCTCTACTGGTTTATACTTAAAAAAAGGAAGAGAAAAGTAGCAGTTTGGACTTGAGACTTCAAAACAGCAATTAATAGAAAAATGATCCTTGTCACTCATCAAAATAAAAATCGATGCACAGAATAATGTATCTTAGTATAGTCTTTTTGTGTGCCAAGTTATATGGAAATTTGACCAAAACTGTAGGAGGAGAAGCAATTTGAAAGAATTTCACAGAAATTTCTATTTTTAGTAGCCATGGCACCACCGTTCATCAAAATCAAAAACTGATGCACAGAATTATGTATCTTAGTGTAGTCTACTAGTGTGCCAAGTTATATTGAAATCGGACCAAAACTATAGGAGGAGTAGCATTTTGAAAAATTGTTTACAGACAGACGGACAGACGACAGACGGACGGACGACGGACGCATTACTATTGCATAAGCTCTTCTGGTCTTTGACCAGTAGAGCTAAAAACTTTGAGTCCCCCTGAAGTCCAAAGAAATTCTAAAGATAAATTCATCTCAGATCTTCCTGATATTGAGGTTATTTTGAGAAGTCTTCAAAGTAGACGGACGTTCAATAAATAATGTCATTAGCTCGATGACATACAACATAGCAGTCATATGACATTAAGCTAGACTTTCTCTCATTATTGAATCTTTAATGAATTGATAACAGTTTATGTAACCACTTTTCATAACACAGTTTCATCATGAGAAGCTGGGAAACAAGGGCTATTCAAGACACTGCATTATAAATGAATGGTAAAGAATCAGTAGAGTGAAAATAAAAGCTTCATTAAAGCTGCTGTAAAACTTGTTAAAATCCCATAGAAATTTTCACTGAAATATGTGACATTTACATCAACCATTGCCTGTTTTATAGACAAATAAGCAATTGGATTTCAAACATAAACCAGAAGTCTACTGTGAGACTGTAGCTCTACTGGTTTATACTTAAAAAAAAGGAAGAGAAAAGTAGCAGTTTGGACTTGAGACTTCAAAACAGCAATTAATAGAAAAATGATCCTTGTCACTCATCAAAATAAAAATCGATGCACAGAATAATGTATCTTAGTATAGTCTTTTTGTGTGCCAAGTTATATGGAAATTTGACCAAAACTGTAGGAGGAGAAGCAATTTGAAAGAATTTCACAGAAATTTCTATTTTTAGTAGCCATGGCACCACCGTTCATCAAAATCAAAAACTGATGCACAGAATTATGTATCTTAGTGTAGTCTACTTGTGTGCCAAGTTATATTGAAATCGGACCAAAACTGTAGGAGGAGTAGCATTTTGAAAGAATTTCACAGAAATTTCTATTTTTAGTAACCATGGCAACACCGTTCATCGAAATAAAAACCGATGCACAGAATTATGTATCTTAGTGTAGTCTACTTATGTGCCAAGTTATATTGAAATCGGACCAAAACTGTAGGAGGAGTAGCATTTTGAAAAATTGTTTACAGACAGACAGACAGACGGACGGACGACGGACGCATTACTATCGCATAAGCTCTACTGGTCTCTGACCAGTAGAGCTAAAAATTATATAAAGGGCATCAAAAATAGGTACCGTCCTTGTCAACACAAATTACATGTATATCAACTTGTGCTTAATTTCAACAAATAATATCTGATGATGTATGACTGACTTTAAGACACACAACAAATTTGATAGACATCATAGCAGGAGTGGTTTACAATGTTTTTAAGAAACGTTTGATGGTAAAAAAGCTTGGTACTCAAAGATCACCCTATATTTTGAACAATGAGTGAAAACGACAGCGTGTACGAAGTCTTAACAATTATTTTAAAATATTAGGAATTGTAGTTATCCACTTTTGTTTTATATTCAGACAGTTATTGGAACATGAATCTATTGCTTAAAACCCTCAAAACAAAATTTACCATAAGATGTACTTGATAAAAACAGCAATGGTCCGACAAGAGCAAATGTATGCAAGAGCACAAAGACAGATTTATATGCAATTTTCTTAAATATTAGTGAAACTGTTGTTCAATTTCGTATTCGGGGAGACAGTTTAATTTCTGGAGGAGTCTACAGAGTATTTTTTTGCAAAAAAATCGAAAGGTTTATTAGAGGAAGGACCTAGATAAAAAGGAAGTTAATGTTTTTTCACACAATATTCGCCAGATTTTTTACCTTCTGACTTTTTTATATTTCCAAACTTGAAAAACCACCTTTCAGAAAGAAGAAACATGTCAAGGAAATCATTGGATCTGCCATTTTCCAGTATACTATTAAAGGGTCATACCCAAAAATGAGTTCTAAAAACAATCATAATTTAGATATAAAATTAAAAAAAAATTACGAACATCTGTTTTATTCAAAAGAGATTAATAAGTAAAATCATGAAGATTAAATCACTGAAAAGTGTCTTTTGCTTCTTTCCTAGCCCTGATGAAATTATTTATATAAACGTCCCTCGTATAAGAAACTGTAGCCATAATCAAGCCCTTTTGAAACTTTTTTTATGACACCACCAACAGTAGACCCTGTTTATACTTCCTGTTAGCTTGTCTTTGCTTGTCATCATCTAGATCTGTGTGCATCAGTTATACTAGACACTTTAACAATCAACATCCTGTTCATATCTAAGCTATCCTGACTCTTTTTATGAGCAACAAATGTTGTCACTTTCAATGATATTATAAAAAGGAATAACTTCTCAAGTGTGATATATTCATTTCTTTGAATTACAGTGGAGAAATTTTAACACTAGTTTTACAATGCATGCATTTTACATTAGATAAAAGGTTTAATCAATTAGCAGGAATGCAGGATAGAAATATAAGCAGCATTTATAAATAATCTTAATCATAAAAAAAATAAAATCCCAGAAAACTTTCCTCTCTCTCTTTTTTTTTTTAAATTTATGGTACCGACGCATCTGACATGAGTAAATTCATAATTTAAAAAATGCAAGTTTACCTTCAACAATTCAACCATTTCACCGAAACATCCTAAATCCACAATGAAAATGGGCCTCTCGTACTCTACGTCTGTATTTATTACATTCCAACGAAAAGATGATGTAAATGATTTGCATAAAAATGTCATTAAAAAGCTAACGTATGCAATGCACGTTTAGTCTTAAATCAGCCGTTGTACTGCTCAAGGACAAACAGACACCGAACAGATTAATGAATAAAAAAATATACGGATAAATAAGTATACCAACCAAAAGTTTTCGAACTGCCCCCTTAAATGCTGCTTAAAATAGTAATTCTAGATAACAGAACACATTGGTGGACGACAGTAGACACGTCTTTTTGTATTGATGCAACATGTGCGTATCATCTGAAATCTACTTTCACTTTACACTATTATACATGCAATCGTTCCTTGAATGGTTCGTCTTTAATTTTTTTTAAAAGGCAATGAAATTCTACGACATCCATGTATGTACATAAAAATCAAAATTAAAAAGCCGAAAAAAATTAGAAAACTTAGAATCTTAAAATCTGATGGACGGTGGACCTAACTTCAAATATTGAAAGACATACAATTTAATGCTATGAAATTTAAGACATCGAAATATCGAACACGCCTTTGTACATGGACATGTCGTTTTATTAGTAAAAAAAAATTATACTGATGGAAAAACCAAACGTTAAATATATATAATACCCCAAAGACAAACACAGTTTCACATATTTTTGCAAGGCAGGATATATAAATTAATTTTTTTTAATGTCGTAATAAATAAAAAATGTTTAGCGATATCTCAGTAAATATTGCCTTTTATTCTACACTTCCCGCCATCAACTTCCAAAGGCGGATCCAGGGCTCGCCCCTCCCCGTTTTGATTTTTTTGTAATTAAAACTTATACGTCCATTATCCTAAAATCAAGGAAAAAAACATCAGATCTGTTATTTGCAAGAACTTAAGCTACCGGACCCCCAACAGGACCTTGTCTTGACCCACTGGGGGTCTCGGTATTGCCACTGACCAGACTGCATGCATACACTGAGCATTCCTTGACTTTGACTAACTGATTTTAGCGTCAATGTCGAAGAATGCTCAGTGTATGCACAGTGACATGAGAATGTATTCGTACACCCGTGTTTCGGTTGTATTATACATGTATATTGTAGTCAACATTTCTATCGAAAATTTTCCCTTCATATCGATACTCCAACATTTGCCGGTGGAGGACTCAAATTTAGACAACATAGGCGTCTGAAAGGGGGGGCTTAGCCTCTCCCCTCACTCTTTTGCAAATAAAGATATTATATATACGCATTCAGAATTGAGGTTACATTACCTTTTTGTTTATAGTTTAGCCCCCGCCCTTTCAATTGCCTTCCGACGCCTATGCAATATGAGCGACGGAACCAGTAGTTTCTCAGGTGGGCGCAGTAGAAAGTCATGGGTCTGTGGGGCTGCATGGAAGCCCATATATAGTGGGTCCTTTGTCCTGGTGGGGTTTTATGGGCAAATTTTAAGCCCTTGGAAAAATGATGAAATTCTAGAAGTGTTTTTTCCTTCTATTATATAATAGTACAAAAAAAAATCAAAAGAGAAATTCAAACGGGAGGTCTTACGCCCTAGATCCGCCTTTGAATACTTGCCACTCATTTTTATATGCTCTGTTTAATAATCATACAGGTAATATGCCCGAAAGGGCCCTGATCTGTGAATGAATATATTCTATTCTATTATAATCCATGTAATCCGAAATACCCGAAGTTTTCCAGGCTTTTTCACGATTTTGATATTTTACGTGCCTGGAAACATAGGAAAACTGCTCCGTCAGATATTACGGACTAGGCTTATAAGTGGTCTCAACCGATAGACCGATCTTCACCTCCCGCAGTTGGATTTGAACCCACGACGTAAAGACCAACTCAAAAATCGAGTTATCATCAGAAAACCAAGATACGATGTTTGACCCTAACCTTTTTACACGCCTGCTAATCGATCAATTGCACAACCAGCAGTTGTGTATAACAATCAAAAGAGATCGATTTCCGGTTGTGCATTAGATGCGAATAATTAATTCCAGTAAACAGGTAGTAAATGGACCCGATTCAGGCAATAATTGATATTTTTATTAAAATATAAGAATGTGATTCCATGAGCAATTTATTTTTCTTTAATTTTACACTCTCATAAAATGCAGTGATTGTCGATTAGCCACGATATTTATTTTGAAGCAAGGGCTGGTAAAAATAGTATTCGCCGACTAAAATTCGTTTTATTCTCAACTAACCTTGAAAATTCAATGTCCACCATGAGTAAGCTACAAGGGCGTTTTATCCACCAAAATTGGGACTTCGATAGGTGTATAATTTGACAAATATTCGAAGAAAAAACATTCGAAGAAAATAACATTGCTTATGCATGCGATCATTCAGTTGTGAAAGAGATCTTGGGTTATGCATGAGATGATTCATGACGGACAAAAAGTTTCAAACTGTATGAATAAAATTAAACATTATATAATTATAACGTAGTCTTGCAAAATTAAAAAAAATAAAATTATAGGATTTTCTTGCAAATAAGTTGAATTTGTGAGAAAAAAAGATATATAAGATATGTAAACTGTTGAAGTAGATCTGTTAGGGGATGGGGTTAAAGTTTCAGTTACAATCAATATATATGTAATTACATTTAAAAAAAATTGTGTGTGTCATTTAGATCATAAATTTTGTGTGAATTACCCAATGCATCTTTAATATGACTATTCCGTATGCAAAAAAAGAGATAAAATAAAATTAATAAAAAAAAACAGCATACCCGGTATATATCGACTTCTCTCAGTACGAAATTGTTTAACTCAAACATAACTCAAACATAACTCAAACATACCTTACCTTTATTTGACGGTACTGCAACAAAAGTGGAGGGAAATACCGAATTTTTCATATTTTCATTTCATAAATATATCCGTAAATCTGGAAATTTTTACGTCGATTTTATTTTGCGAATTCGGTTCAAAATGCTGTTGATTAATTTTTACGTTTCAAAATTTTGCGAATGACCACTGCTTTGTTAACATTTTCTTATTGGTGATTTATTTTTAAGAAAAATATTTTTGCGAATGCAATGAACTCGCAAATTTGCTAAAAATTTATCTACTAACAGCAAAAATTTCCAGATTTACGGGTATATAGTAAAAGTGTTGTATGTGAAAAAATAAGAGGCAGGTTCTTGATGATATGTGTTTGCCATGGGATAAATATTTCCTGGTGGTTTGAATCTCGGTATCCTGAATTTTGTTATCGAGATGGAAAGGATCAAGATGACAACGCCACATTACAGGTGCTTGTGGACAGGAACCCCCCCCCCCCCGATATTCACTCCCAGACTTGTTGGACACTTTTTTTCTCACAAATTATATTTATTACATTTATCCATCATGTATACCATAGGGGAAAATCGTCAAAAACCAAAAATAATCGTTCAATAAAAAATACCCCTATTAAACATTTCAAATAAAATTGATGCAAAGCATCAAATCGGCCGCAAAGTTTATAATTTCAAAAATTACTAGTACTTTCTTAATTTCAAAAGCATCAATGAGTCATCAATGAATCAATAAAAAAGTCAATTATGAATGATATGAGTGTATGAATGAAGATGTAGACCTCTCAAGCTGAACCACATGCTGAAACCCTGGATCTTTGTCTGACACGTGATAATACCCATGGTTTCGTCAGAATAGGCTACTCAAGGATCGTAGTATGATGGAAAAAATGTAAGAAAAATCTTTGTTGTCACATCTGTAGCACATTTAAAACAAGTTTTACTACTGTGTTGTTGAAAAACTTTTTATTCATCTTGCAACTTTTACCACTTCATTTAATATTATCCGGAAAATCATAACGATTTCCTTTCATATCTTGAACACTCCCTGGTTGGGGAGTACTTACTGTACAAACTCTTTCTATATAACCATATCTTATTTATTACCCAATTAGAAATGACAATGAAATTGAAACAACAACAATAAACGCTCAGTTTAAAGCAAATTTTTTAAATTAAGATTATATACTTTACAGAACTAATGAAAAATACTTCCCTATAAAAGAGATCGGCCGCTGCTGCTGAAAAAAGTCAAAATGTGCCTGCAAAATTTGACTGAATATATTGGCGGATCTAGAAGGCGGTTCCTGGGGTTGAACCCCCCCCCCCCCCTTGATTTTTGCACACACACAGAGAGAGAGAGAGAGATATGTAACATGGATATTTTATTACGAATAAAATAAATACTTTGAATAAAAAAAATATTTCGAATAAAATAAAAACACTGTACATGTTGTTCAATCTCTGTCCTTTCTGATCGTTATAAATAGAGTTCCCTCGTTTAATATGCTTTCCTCCGAGTACCGTCACAATCCCAGACCTGGGTGGACTACCAACACGTCCTATGCAAAGTTTCACTTTGAAACCAGTGAAAGATCCCAGCGAATTATAGCTACATATTTATCTACTGCTTGCTTGTTTGTGTTTTCTTTGTTTGTTTGTTTTTTGCGTGTCAAAGTCCCCCATAGAACTGTTGAAAACTCAGTGTTACCAGGTTTGAAGTGCCTATATGCATGAGTGTTGGACACTTGGACCCCCCCCCTTTTATTTCAAAAATTGCTGGATCTGCCACTGCAACATCTTCATATTATAGTCAATATTTAAAATTTTATAATTAACCAAAATAAAATAGTATAAGAGGTGAATTATGAAGATTGTATAATACTTTCGTAACTTTTTATCCTTTATCTCCTGCATAACCCGAGATCTCTTTCACAACTGAATGATCGCATGCATAATCAATGTTATTTTCTTCGAATATTTGTCAAATTATACACCTATCGAAGTCCCAATTTTGGTGGATATGATGCATTTGTAGCATACTCATGGTGGACATTGAATTTTCAAGGTTAGTTGAGATTAAAACGAATTTTAGTCGGCGAATACTATTTTCAATCAGCGTTTTCGCTCTACCAGCGCTTGCTTCGAAACAAATATCGTCGCTAATCGACAATAACTGCATTTTATGAGACTATAACATTAAAGGAAAATAAATTTCTCATGGAATCACATTCTTATAATATATTTTAATAAAAATATCAATTATTGTCTGAATCGGGTCCATTTACTACCTGTGTACTGGAATTATTCGCATCTAATGCACAACCGGAAATCGATCTCTTTTGATTGTTATACACAACTGCTGGTTGTGCAATTGATCGATTTGCAGGCGTGCCTAATAACTACTCAAAAGTAACATTTTCTGTTAGGTCAGGTTTGCAAAAAAGATAACAGACAGACCGACAAACTTTTATCACTGTAAGAGGAGTAACGGACAAACAATACTTTCAACAAATATTTAATAAAAACTGTCCATGTAAGACGTGATTTTGTTACAATGAAAAATCGTGCACAAATACTAAAATAGTTATTATCACAGCACTTATTCAACTTGATAGTCAAGGACTGCTTCACAACCTACAACAGAAAGATTTTTTATATTACATATTGTTTGTAATTCTTTTTTTAACTAATAATAGAGTCATGTTACAAGTTCTATGTATATTTATCTTTTATTAATTCTGCAATCAGTGACAATACCTAATGGCGCGTCGCCGACGCCTCCTTCCAAAGCCGGATTGACCTTGACTCATCGACTGTTGTCCAAATCCTCCGGTCATACTTGGACTCCCTAATCCCATGCCTCCCATCCCATCCCTCCGCCCAATCCCATGCCACCGCCACCTAATCCCATATCCATACCACCAAGCCCTTGACCGCCCATCCCACCTAGCCCTTGACCGCCCAACACACCAAGTCCCGACCCCCCAAACCCTAGTCCAGCTCCACCTATATCAGGAGCTCCCGGCATTCCACCGAACCCTCCCTGCATCCCGCCAGCGCGCCCCTGTCGGTGGAAATCCTGACATGAACATCATGGACATGTCGTTGGCGTTGATTCCGCCAAAAGATCCTCCAAACATGGGGCTGTAGAAGGTTCTTTCTTCTTTGCGACCAAATAAACCTCCCAGTCCGAGTTTATCACCAAATCCTCCTAGCATGCCTAATCCGAAAATGGCGGGTGCTGCATACGCTACAAAACAGAAACAGGGATTACAGATTGTTCCTTGTTTGATGATGCATTGTAAAAATCAAAATTGTGTAACCTGGCCGGAAGAACCGAGAGGTTGGGATGGGGGCAAAGGGAGGGAATGCGTCCAAAATAATTTGCCGCAATATACAGAATACTGTACATAGAAATCATACCTACTACAAGCTTTTGTCCCACATTAATAAATTCTAATGCTTTTTTCCCTTGTCGATGAAATTTTAATGGTGCTCACTACCACCCCCAACTGATATATAGCTCCCTCCCAATGAAATTGCTCCTTACGGGCCTGTGTTATACTAATGGACATTTTGTTACTTACCTATAAATGGAAGCGCTGCCGAGGATAACGGAATGATTGTGAACACGACACATATAGTCAGCAATATTTGGTCTATCTTCATCTGAAACAATGAAGATCTCTGTAGAAAAATATGTACTTGTCTATACTAAGAAGCATATGGAGATAACGAACAGTATTCAATATCAAAGTCCATAAAACAGTACAAAATAGGAGCAGAGCAAACACGGACCTCCAAAACGTCAGAGGTGGGATAAGGTGCCAAGGAGGAGTGAGCATCCCCTGCTGACCGGTCACACAATTTCTATAGGTCTGGAAACGTAACATAAAACATGAGAAGCTTTCCTAGATAATCAAAATGAATTAAACTTTTTATGCCCTAGTTTTGGCCAGTAATCGAAGATTTGGGATATATAGTTTTTCCCCTGTATATCCGCCTGTCTGTTCGAAGGTGTATTTGTTGATCCGTCCGCAAAAACTTTAACAATGTCCAAAACTTTTGATTAATTAGAGCTATGGCTTTAATGTTTCACAAGTGTATTTTTTTATTGTGACACTTGACATTTAATTTTATTGGATATGAATATATTTGACCTCTTGGCCTACCTAAGAGTTTGACCCACTGATACAAAATGATTTTTTTTTTTTTACAGACTTTGCATTTGATACATTGTATTTGTACAGAACTTTAAAATGATCGCATATTTCAGTAAACATTTTCAACTGTAGAAGACCACGTTTGGGAAAAAAAGTGGAGAAACAAACACATAGACAGACGGACGGACAGGGCCGAGACTATGTACCCTGAATCTTCAATTACGGGGGCACCTCAATCCCGGTAACAGATTCGATCGACCTCAATTTACCGGTTTCGGACTACTTATGATAATGATGGAGTACGGACATCATGTCTTTTTTTTTTCAAAATTAACTCGAGTACATAACTGAGTACACAAAGAACATCGATGAATCATTTCACCCATGATGCCTCATTATCACCATAGACCAATCAGAACTTAGCGTTAATGGGGGTTTCCGAGTGATTAACCAATAGGGTAACATGTTAACTGATGTTACTGCTTTATCTACATGTATATAAATGTATAGGTAAAGTAACCGTTAATAACAGACAGTAACATGGCGATAATAGCCTCCGTCTCTCTATATGCTAAAACACGCTTATGACAAAACACACATGTACATCAATCGATAATCTCTGTATTTCTATTTTGCAATATTATATGTATCAGTAAATGTTTTCTCTTTGTTATTAAAGTGTGTACAAAGCAAACTAGTAGATGTCTTAGTCTTAGTCCGGTAGAATAAATATGACAAAATTAATAAGATATTCTTGAAGCTTTACCATGCAAAAATAAAATTTTCCTGCCTGAAAGGAAGAAATATATGAATTTTATTGCATTTCTTTTAATTGTTTATTAGTTGCAATAAAAGATATTATATAGATATAGTTCGTCAATATTAGTTTATTTTTAAAATAATATAAATAGTAATCAGATTGCCTTTAATTCGACGGTCTTCTTAAAAAATTATTTTTAAGATTTGTAAATTAATGTCAAATTAATAACATATACCCCCGCATTTTTTAAACGGTCGAAGTTGACAAAATTTACAGAAATTATATAGTTATAATTGCTAAGAACAGGAAGAATTTGACATAAACCTCTTATAAAATCGAATTTGAATTGGGAAAAAAAATACATTTAAAGTTAGGATTCCCACTGTGCACACACGTATACAAAATAAAATAAAAATTGAATAAGAAAAAAAATGTTTTAGGAAACGTTTTAAGACATGAAATCTTCATTTACCTCTGTTTTAAGAAACACACTGTACGTCTTTCAGGAAGTTTGAAAAATCTACCCTTCTGATTGCTCTCTGGTGGTCACAAATGAATGCTGGGGGCTGACCTAGTGTGGCCGTAATACATGGGGCCCCGGGGGCCGGACACGTAACGGAACACGAGAGGAAATAAGATCTAAGAATGGGAACATATTCATTGACCAATCTACTGACTTTACTGTTTCGCAACGAAGGGTACGAATATTAAGGTTTTATAATATACACATGTACATAAATCATACAATAAACATGTACATAGATCTCCTTAATTGTCTTCTTTTGTTTTTTTTTCCTCTCCCTAATTAAGGTCTACGACAATCCTTAACAAATCTAATCAAGAAAAGCTTAGATAAACAATTAAATATAATATTAAGTTAAAATCAAATTACGTACCAGAAGAAATAGAGATGTTAGGTAACACAGATGGATATTTCTGAATGCAACTACAATGGGCGTTTTTAGAAAGGATAGACCGCTAAAAACGCGGGAAAGGGTTTGCATAACCCGATTAATTTAGTAATGATAGTGCTGAATATATATTCATAAATAAATTTAAAATAAAATTCCAATTAAAAATGTTGACAGGAATAGCTAAAAAAAAAAGTGGGGGGGGGGTACGATAATACGAAAAGGAGATGGTTTTCCATGATCCTTCTTTGGTGGGTGTATGAATTCTATTTCAAAGACAAATAATCTTTTTGCGAATATTGCAGATTGTTGAGAATGTACACGTTAATGTTAAGAAATTTTTGCCACCATTTAGATGAAGTTTTCACTTTGGTCCGTGTAACACTTAACAATTCAAATTTCTAAAATGATTTTGAGATTTAGAATGTAAAAGATTAGTTCAAAATTCTAACTTTCAAAAATTCAAACTGATTTGGTCTATTGAAATTTAATATTTTAGTTCCAAAATCTAAATTTCAAATTTCCGAACAGGTTTTAGAATTTTAATATTCAGATTTCTACCTTAAATATTCAAACTTCACATTTCCGAAAACAAATTTTGTACTTTAAACTTTCTTCAGAAAATTTAAGCTTAATCTAAAATTCAATTGGATATTTAAAGTAAAATTCTAAAAAATCAAAATTTTTCGGTTATTTGAAATTAGAACATTTGAATCAGAGTTCCAAATTTCTAAAAATCTCAAACGTTTGAAAGATGAAATTTAGAAGTTTGAAGTAAATTTTAAAATTAAAAAAAAGTAAAACTGTACTGAACTTAAGATTAGACTGTTAAGCGTAAACTTTCTGAACAAACGGTAGATTAAAAACTTAAAAGTTTAAAATTCAAAATCCATTTTTGGACATTTGAATTTTGAACATTTAGGTAAAAATCTAAAGTATTAAAATTTTAAAACCTGTTTAAATTTAAATTTGAAAATTTAGATTTTTGAACTAAAATATTAAATTTCAAAATACTAAATCAGTTTCAGTATTTGAAATTTAGAAATTTGAACTTTATTAGTTATTAACATTCTAAAACTCTAAATCATTTTAGAAACTTGGATTGTTAAGTGTTACACGGACCCACTTTCTTATTTGTCGCTCAGTAGGCATTTTGCCCCCAATGTTCGCCCAGCTTCTTATCAATACCAATATTATACGTAAAGCATGTCAAAAATCCTATCTCCAACCAAATCATTACATTCTAAAGGATTTTTTTCAGCATTAAGCTTAAAAAATATATATATATATATAAAATATCGGCATAATCTGCCTGCAACCAGGATTCACTCCCCTTTTACCTTACCCATGCATTAATATTCAGCTGAATTGATTTTTGGTAAATGACGATTTGTTCACAAATTCACACTGGAACAAGGAAGCCCTATTTAGTTCTCTCTATCACAATTTACCTTATTTTAGCCTGATGTTCAACAAAGACACAGCGGGGATATTTTCTTCTAGAAGGTATGTGTATGATTTACAAAAATTTTAAACACAGTAAAAGTACTTCAAATGTTTCAAACTTTCAATATAAAACACTAACTTAAAAAAATAATCAGGAAAATATCTAATGATTGTTTGAAAGAAATCGAACGGCCAGAGAATTAATTTAAAAATATCAATATAACCCAAAGCATTCTATTTGAAATATGAATAAGTATCCAAAGTTTAATTTAAATGCAATTTTCTCTAGAAAATGTCACATAATTATTTTCAAACAAAAGTAGCAATATAGGTATTACCTATAGTTTAATTTTTAAAGTGATGCAAACGATGTATGCTTATAGTTCGAAGAAGAAATATAATAGAAATGTATTTGTTTAAATCTATGATGATTCTAAAATTCTTTTAAAATATTAAA
>NW_026919797.1:0-161623 GCF_032062105.1 Saccostrea cuccullata
ATTGTAAGCTACGAGGTACCAAATTAATGTGTACCGACATGATTTAAATGAACTACAATGTATACAGAAGAGCATGATAAGAACAGCTCTTATCTTCTAACTGTGGAACATCCTTAAACCTTACTAATTACCTTCTATTATTAGAAATGCACGTAACGCAGCATTACACTAAGATAGCAGAAAGAGAGTCAGGGATTTCCAGTTGCATATTTTAGAATAACAAGTGGAGTTATCTAACTTGCTTATAGTGGCGCTGGATCCAGGACGGAAGTAGATTTACGCTGACAGAAAGCGCTGTGCGCTGCGCTTAGCGCTTAAAAATGAAAGAGTTGACATGATTTCAAACCCATTTAGGCGGAAGCCGCCTATTACATTTGCTTTATTGACCTTTTGACCTCTCAAGATGTTTGCCCCGTTTCAGGGTACCCCAAACGGATGTATCTTAAACTAAGGGCAGACAACCCGCTAAATCATATTTGACCCCCTTCCCCATCTTTATCGTTTTTATCAAATCAAAAAGCGTGTGTTATGGCGAATTTTTTAAAAACAATTTATTTTGATTAATGTAAAAAAGTCAAATAAAAATAATAGCCTAATAATAGAACGAATAGTTATTTTAGTACTCCTGATAGTTTGAGAGAAGGACGAACGAAAACACATAAACAAATCGGGTTCAACATTTGATTAACACGGGGTCCTGAAGCGATCTGTAGAAATACTACGAGGGACAAAATAGTTCAAGTAGGTAATTATGTTTCTGAATTAATGACATGTACATTGCTACTGAGGAACTAATCTTTTCATTAATCTTGTATAAGATAGAAGAAAAAAGGTATGTAACCCCTTTTATCAATTGTTTATTTACATATATGTACTACATTCGCGTAATAATCTAACAATTCAGCGTGAAATTACTGTAAACAAACCCACGTGGAGCATAAATAATAACAATGGTTAATTGGATCTTTTCAAAATAAGCAAGGTAACTCACGCTGTGTGATTAGCCTATTTCTTATTGTCACCCTTATCTTTTATAGTTTAAACTTGAAAATGTCGCCTTCCTATGCAGGCATGCTTTAGATATCGTAATATGATATCTGTTATGGTCGGGTCTTATCGAATGAACTGGTACTCTATAATTACTATGATTACATGCCTGGGAGAAATTATTTGAGGAATTATCATGCCGAGTTTGTGTATACATTTATATATCCTTTTCGCATTTAATGAAAATACATGTATGTTGAAGGATGTACCAGAACTGGAATTGAACAGAAATTAAGACGCAAGTATAAGAAATATATTATATTTTAGTCTGTATAGATGTGTCCATACGGAGGAAGCTGACAGAAAGTGGGATATAATTAAGATTGCATTGTGAATTTGCTTTGTGTCACCTCTAAACTGCAGAAGAAAACTCAACTCAGCACAAACAGAAACACTTTTCTGAAGGTGAGTACATCAATCATTATATTTCAAGTGGAAACATTTTTCATATGTTACATGTATGATACATATTTTTTTTGATAGCATAACAAAATTAATGTTTTTGTTATAATGGCAAAAATGAACCGAAGACTATTTTTTAAAATATATATTGAAATTTCTTATTTTTGTTGACTTGCGTATTTTCTTTTCATTTTTTTAAATACATGCAAATACACCATTACTTATAATAGCAGGCTTTTGAGAGAGAAAAAAAAATACAAAAAAAATTAATAGGGAAGTAAAATCGATCAATATTTAATAACCGTTTACTCTGACTTTTTCCCAACTAAATACACAGTTACACGGTAAAATGTAGATAAAAGTTTGAGCTTGAGCCTAGTTTAGCTCCGTGCAAACCCACAAATCAAATAAAACACAAATGCACAATACACGCAAAAATTACAAAAGGTTGTTTTAATTGGATTTATTTGACAAACTACTTTGTACACATGTAGGTTATTAGCGAAAGAGAGGGGACGGATGTTGTTGGTCAGGATCGCTAGTCTTATATCATTTTTTGGTTGTTTCCAGTATACAGCAGTTTTGAATCTCTCGTTATTTTTATATACCCACTTCACTCTTGAAGTGGGCATAGTGGCATTAATTTCTATGCATGTCAGATTTCTCTGAATGAATGAATGAATGTAGGTCAAGGCGAAAACGGATGTTTTACAGCTAGGTGTAGATGAAGACATGCTTATAACCATTTGCATGTTTTAGTTATAATTGATTAGTTTTTGATAAAAATGTGTACCTATATGAAATAATATACATCCGAGTAACCGAGTAAATATTTTCAGTATTCGATACTTGGACGTTCGATGGAGTACCCGATAAAGTTGACTTCCCTAAAAAATAAATTAAAATATATCTTAAATGGTTATTTGAAGTCCTTGATTTCATTTATTGAAAGTCGGATACATTGTAAAATAATTTTTGTCAAATATGTATTATGAGATATTCTTTTTTTTTCAATTATACAGTTTGTAGAAATTCTACCAAGAGTCAGTTGTGAGGGAAATGGTGTAGATAATCTCCAGAAAAGCTAGATATCACCACTGATATTGGGATGTATGTACCAATATTTTACAATCATCAAGAACAAATTTACCACAGGAATAAAAATAAAATTGTCTGGCGTTCAAGGACCTTCCAAGGTAGAAGCTCTCCAGAAAAAAATATTCCATTTATTGTGGACATCATGACACAGGGTTCACCTGTCATCAGCATTAGAGACTTATGATTTGTTCTACCTGGGCCATTTCGCAGGTATGTTAAAGGAACTTGGACACAGATTTGAAGTTATTATTTTCTCTATAATATTACGACTTATATATTTTAATAGAGATTGTTCTATCTGACGTATCCGTATAAGTATCCGTACCCTGTATCCGTATCGAGATATGAAACGCATCTCCATCCCATGTTTAAACAATCTGGTTACATTTCATTAGTTTTATGTTTTATTTTTAACCTTATTCACTAAAAAATGATATGTAGTGTGATATTTTTAATAAAAAAAAATCAATTGCTGTATAAACCTTATGCATCATGTTTTTTGGGGGAGGGGGGAAAAGTTTAAAAATAAAATTAGAAAAACAAGCATGATTTTAATTATTTAAATGTGTAGAAAATTGTTAGAAAATCTCTCTCTCTCTCTCTCTCTCTCTTTTTTAGGGTATTCATTCTTCATTTTAAAATTAACATTTATAAGAATTTTACACGACATATCCCCAATAATATATAATTATATATAAAGTTAAACCTCTTTATCTCAAACTTGTAAATTAATTGTAAAAACATGTAATTGTACATTAACTGGAAAGATTTAACCATATTGCAAAACAAATGTGTATGGGGGATTTACTGAAAACGTCTATCCTCTTTTCCTTTTTATCATCTTCTATGCCATTCATTATCACGTATTTGATGGTCATAGTTCTCCAGAAAAAAATTGGATATCTGGTAATTCTGGGGCGGTTTGAATACACTCCCTAAATTGTAGATCGATAGCCGTATCATGGGCGGCGCAGGCAAACAGTGGGAGGAGTTAATTGAAAGGGGGGGGCTAAACCAACAAAAAAAGTAAACCCCACTTTTAAATGTCTATATTATGTCTATCGCAAGAAAGTGTCCCCCCCCCCCCCGTTCTGACGCCTATGCGTATCCACGGTTTCAAGGAGCTTGAGAATTTAATATGTACAATTTCCGACAGTGTTGCGATTAAACGCAGTATATGTATTACTCGATTGATTTAACACTTGTCGATAAAGGGGGAGAAAAATAAATGTTAGGTTATGATGTATCTTCCTTTCTTAAACTATTCTATTTGCATATTAACTTCTTTTTAAGAAAGTTACATGATCGAGTTTATAGTGAACAAAGCAAGCTCTGAAAAACTTTGATACATGTATTTCATCACTGTAATTTTTCTTTAAATGAGGGATTTTTTTTCTTGGCTACATTGAAGCAGTTCCTTCTCTTCAATTCTTTAATTTGTGTACAATGATCTCGGTCTCGGCCAAATTGTATATTTCAAAAAAGAAAGTCGGCTAAAAAAAGAAGAAAATTAGTACGATGGACAAGTAGACTTAGCAAAATAAGATGTATTATTTTGAAAATTTTGAGCAATATTTATTTTAATCTAAGCATAAAAAGAGAGTTGAGATAATATTTATTGAATACCATATTCTGAAATACTAGTAGTTTTTATATCAAACCACAAATGATGATAATGAATGATAGTCAAAAGACGTTATCAAATGTCGTGTGTGCACATGGTGAGGCACAGACGCCGGAACTGGGGGGGGGGCTGCAGGCGTAGGATAAGCTCCCTTTCCACTTTCAACAGGCATGTTGTATTGCAGTCAAAAAAGAGTAAGTGGTAGTGTTAAAAAAATGGCAATGAAAAAAGTTCGACCCCCTCCACCCCACCCCACCCCCAACCCCCACCCCACACACAAAATAGTGTTTAAGTACTTTTTTTTGCATGTGAGGGTTTTTAGGGCTTATATTTTTTCTCTTTCAATTAGCCCCCCTCCCTACTTTCAATTTGCTTCTGACGCCAATATGAGGGGAGGGGAAGGAGGATTGAACAGGCTCTTCAATACATATACTCAATACTTGTAACGGTCCTGAAGCGAATTATGAAATCAGTTTGAAAAGTCTCTTTAAAAACGGCTACAGTGTTTTATCAATAGCGTTGATGATAATGTATTTTGTATTTCAGTGTGTGTGTGTGTGTGTGTGGGGGGGGGGTTATACCGTTATACCGTGTAAAGGTATTTGACAAATTCAGAATATATCAATAAAATATCCTAATATAAGCGAGAGGAAAAAGAGAAAGGGGATTTCCTACAAATATTTTGAAACAAAATGAATTCATTTTAAAACAAAATAATTAAAATGAAATATTTTATACTTGAATTCATTTTCTTTTATTTTTTAATAAATATTTTTGTACGAAATGATAGAGGTTTACAGCAGTTTAGTATTTTTAATAGAAAAATTGCCATTTGCTATTTTCCAATGCATGACTGTGGCTTATTTAACCACAAACAGAGATGGAAATTGTATGAAATGGTTGAGACATGGGGATCGAGATGCCTTTCATATCTAGATACGGATACGGATACGTATACGGATACGTCAGATAGAACAATCTCTAATAGCATTTCACATAAAAATTAATTAAAAATCTTATTTCGTTTAAAAGATATTGAAATTTCAAAATTTTCGGCGGGTTTGATTGACATATCCTTGCACTCTCACAAATTTAATTTCATTCTTAATCCTTAGGAAAAATGGCAATCTCGTTTTGTATAAATGAAAATATTAATACTATAATCCAGAAAATTCAGAGTAGACACGTTCGAGAGCAAAACAAACACACAATATATTGTCAGTCCGTGTAGTTGTGGTAAGCAGACTGTGACGATTGAACGCACCCGGTGAATTCTAAATATAAACAATAACGGAACTCTAGCCCTGTTTACAAAAACTGTGTACATAACACGAGTGTGCTCGAATTGCTATACTCTGTATGCATCACTTAGTTCGGAATGACGATACTTGTGAAGATGTTTTGCTTTCTAACATTTCTACTCTGAATAAAATTATTTTTCTTGATAAAAGTTTTAATATTTCTCATTAAAACATGAAAATTGCCACTTTTCCTAAGGATTAAGAATAAAGTTAAAATTTGTGAAAGTGCAAGGATGTGTCAATCAAACCCGCCAAAAAATTTAAAGTTTTAATAACTTTTAAATGAAATAAGATTTTTAATTAATTTTTGTGTGAAATGCTATTAAAATATATAATTCGTGATATTATACAGAAAAAATGAGAAAATATTAACTTCAAATCTGTGTCCAAGTACCTTTAAGGAAGTATATAAGTCATTTCTCGGCAAATTTAGACTTTAAAAAAAAGTCTGATAAATTACCAACACCGCCGATAAACGTAAACTGTTATTAACTATTGCAAACAGATAACAGAGTGTCTAACGCAAAGACGTGCACCATATCGCCACGGCATCACGTGACTTCTATTAATAGCGAAATTTTCCTTATTAAAAAACCTAACAGAACAACAATACCCGGACTTAAATAATTTCTTTGAGTGAATAATATAGTTGAAAAACATCTGTTTTGCCTAAAAAATGCTGCTAGACTCCCATTGTCCTGTCAGTAAACTAATTATTCCACACGTCGAACAAACCGTTTCCTATGTTTTGAATTTTATACACATAAACCGAGATTTTAATGTAAAACCATGCTTAACTAGGGATTCTAGCAGCACTTTCCAGTTTGTCGGAAGACCATCTTTCCATCTGTACAAATCTTATGTTTTGAAATATCCAGTTTATTGTTGTTCTGTTGCATAATTTTTGTCACGGATGACAGAGGAAAGGCCGACCGGGATACGTATATAGCTGACTGTCTTCTCAATAGAATATAATCGATGAAAATGAATTAGCATACCTGTTTATTGAACTGAACTCCATATGAATTTCACATATTATTCACGAATTTTCCTTTTAAACTCCATTTTACGTATCTTCTGTACACGCCGTCGTTGCCAAATTCTCTATACACGACATGATCAATTCCCAAGTTACATATGACGTCATCGGTGGTAGATTTTCATCAAAATAACACATACAGCATAACAAAATAAAAACAATTTATTTTTGTTAAAGTTTACACGTTTCTATTCATTTTCTAGAGTTGAATTATATCTCTAAATACCAATATTACGAAAACCTGTGTTCTAAAATTGACGTCATCTCGCCTACTATGACGTCATAGTGTTGCACTGATTTTGTCAAGGTATAATATTTTGTATGCTTCCTTATTACCCCTGCGTTGTGTATTGAGTGAAAACAATTCATAGAACCACAAGCACATTCTAAATCTATGTAAGGTCTTCTATGTATGTTGCATCATTATTTATTTAGCTGTTTTATAACAAGACTTTGTTTCATTGGTACCAAAACTTAATACACATAAAAAACAAAAAGCAGTTGAGATATTCATTATTTTCTATAACGCAGTAGTACTCATTTTTGTGTGAAATTTTATATTATCCATTTCTTGTATCCCAAAAACATATCTTACAAATCTTATGTATTGCAACCTGCATTTCAATTTTAACTTGTAATACTTGACAAAAACTAGAGGTACTGTGAGCAATGAGTTAACGAATGGATACCCCCGCCTCCTATATGATTATAATGGAAAAGTCCATGTTTTGTTGCGGTCGGGAAACTCAAAATATGTGTCGGATCAAAAAGGAAAGTAGAAGGTGCACAATGGCAATATGTATTAAAGATTCTGTAAAGGTTTCATTAAATTATACTCAGTGGTATAAGAGGAGTTGCGGATAAGAGATGAGTACCCCAAAGCGTAACAGACCGACGGACGGACAGCTAGACGTACTAACGGACGGACATACCGATTACAGTATAACCTCCCGCTGTTCAAGCGGTGGGTATAATAAATGTTAAAATGTTCATATTGATATTGACTTCACTTATTCTCATCTCTCCGCTTCAAAAGGGAGACATATTGTTTATTCTTGTTCTTTGGTTTCAAAACTACAATCCAAAGTATTTATCATCCCCCCCCCTTTAAAATAGATTATGCTTCAAATATGTGTCATTAAAGTTTTTGCACATGGGCACTTGCAATCATGCTTCCGCCTATCAGTACTCTCAGTACTTTGATTCCATTTAAAACTATCAGAGTATACAATGTATTTTTACATCGAAGTGCCCGCGGCTCTCTTTCGCCATGTGCATGTAAACGAGTACTAGGCTACAACACTTTAGACACAAAGTTACAGAGCTGGGTGAAACTGTTTGCTATATGACAAAGATGTGAATTATAGTATACGAGGGTTGTAAAATCGTGGACAAAGCGCTTTTCTCAAAAAGTAATGGGCGCACTAAGCTGAAATTTTCAGTAAATGTTTATTCATCATATTTAAGTGTATCATAATGTTTTTGATAATATATATGCAAAAATAAAGATTTTATTCTGCTTGAATGTGCACAGGGTACGGTCCTACGGCGCACGGTAAAAATAACAAGGTTATATTAGAGAATATACAAGTATTAAATCGTAATAAAAGTTTTAAATACACAAGATTAGACACAAAATTATTCAAATTAGATTCCTTAATCAATTCTGAGGTCTTTTTGAAAATTTCAAGCATTTGGTTAATTTTTGGCAGTTTCCCGAGCATTCGAAATGGGAAAGTGGTAAACACAATACACGAAAAATGGCGACGTTTGATGACGTAACGGCGCACCGGAGAACAGTTCAGTTAGATTGGGATGTTGTAATGACACCTTAAGAGACTTTAAATGAATACAGAAGAAAGAAAATATGAAAAATATCACCAGATCTTTAAAATATAAATGAAATGGAAGTTTTCTTAGCGAAGTTTTCTTGATCGAGTCCCCAAGTAGAATAAAACATACAGACAGACTGCCATTGTAATAGCAAAAGCCGCTGTCACTGTCGACCGTCGATATGAGATTCTTTGTTAGTTGAATGATGGTGAGAATACTGTCCATAACTGGCTAATAAATCTTCAGAAGATCACATGAGTGTGTCACATTAGTTCCTTAACTGGTTATAAACACTCACGAATGAAAATCAAAAAAAAATCTAGATTTAAGTGGGGCTTATCAAATTTTACATTTAACAAACATGAAACGCGACGCTGTTTTAGACACCTTGACGTTATAATCCGTGCGCCGTAGGGCGAAACAGTACATAACATAAAATATCACAATTTGTTTATTTATGCATATATCTTTTTGAAATTTGCTATGTATATTCATATTATATGTACTAAAGAGTAGTGAAAATTTCAGAACGCAGTGATGATTATTTTTCAAACTAGACAACTTGTCCACGATTTTACGGGACAACCCTCGTATTTGAAAGTAATATTATTTATGAATAATGTTATTTAATATTATAAAAAAATAATAAATGGAGATTAAAAAGAGTGATGGTAAAATAATATGTACGCAGCATGCGTAGTATGTACCTTTCACAAGACTTCCGTCATTAATTACAATTATTTGCCGAAGCCCCCTTTTGATTACAATTGCAGATGAATTAAAATACAAAAGCACGTGATAGAGAAATGTTTTTTTTATAGTTGAGTGAACAGGCCAAGAAAGCGATTAAAATTCAAAATGATTTTATGCAACCAGTGTTTAGAATAAGATTATATGAGATCGGTAAAGTAATCTTATTTATTTGATATAATTAAAAACATAATTTCCCATTAATTAATGGT
This sequence comes from Saccostrea cuccullata, assembly GCF_032062105.1. NCBI lineage: Eukaryota > Metazoa > Mollusca > Bivalvia > Ostreida > Ostreidae > Saccostrea > Saccostrea cuccullata. Next base: position 9,307 of record NW_026919797.1, read on the forward strand.
TCTCTATAAAAGATAGATTTTAAACACGATCACAAATACTTGCTTTTTTATACCACAGGTGACTAGTACACTGGTGAACTCGATCGGCAGCGTGGGATTCGCGAGTTATATTACATAACCGAAAACATCGAGCTGAACATGGAGATCGTAATATGCATACAGCTAATGATGTCAATTATTCAATGTATACAGTTTAATATTACTTATATAGTTTGTTCTAATAATAAACGTAGAAAGATAGATTTAATATTCTTCGCTTTTGAACACTATTAAACTAACTATAAAGAAGACAAGAAAGACTAGTTGTAATAAATAATTAAAAAGTGAACTATAAAGCACGTTTAAAACCTTATTTAAAAGAAAATTGACATTAAATACCGTAGGGTATATAATTGATGGCAAGTCTGTTTAAGTTATACCCATGAAGAGGTCTGATTTCCTTTCCGAATAAAAAATGCTACCTGTTTACATGGCCTGCTTTCTACTATGTATTACGCAATACCCTTGGTATAATCGAGCAAAAAAAAACATTTTCATCAGATCTAAAAGATGTAAAAGAACAATTTTGTCCGTAAGATCCAGAGCGAAATATTTATCGTTTTTGAGTTATAAAGCAAAAACTTTCAAGCGCCCTAGATCCCTAATTATAGGGGCTTATATAACTTTTGAATAGTATTATATGAAAGCCCTTGCAATTATTCACAACTTTTATTCAACATGTCTTAACAAAACATTTTTAGTTTTTAAGATATAAAGGAATGTATGTCGAATTTTTTGCTGTTTTCCGCGTTCTAATTTTTGACCCCTCTCTAGTGCCATTTTAATGCAAAATTCCAAAAACAAAAACCGATAAGCACAACTTCAATGCTTCCTCTCCTCAATGTCAAAGGGTTTTGTGCTCCAATTTTTACCTTTTTCTGAGCCTTTGTCTTGAAATCAGAGGTATGAAAAATTCAATCAAAGGGCAATAACTCTTAAATAGAAGGTAATTTCCGAATTGTGAAACAGTATTCTAAAAGGGTTATAGATAGTATAAAAGCTGTGAAAATTTGAACAAAATCTATACAGGAATAGGAAGACATGATGCGTCAAAGTTGGCGTCTAGGAAGAAAAAAAAGAATAAGAAGAATAATCTTAATCATCAGAATCAGTAGAAGGTCTTCCGTTGGAAACGAAAGATCTTAAATATTGAAAAGGAATTGTGGCACTGATGGGCCTCCACAGTTTCTTGTAATCAAAATTCGACAAACATGTAGACATTTGTAGAGTTGTGAAATGTCTTTGCGTTTTATTCAGAGCGCGGAAATATAAATTCCAGAAAAAAAGTTTACAACATCAAAGATACACAAACATTCAAAATTTGAACTTAAAGTCAACACAGTTGTATGTTCGGAACTACATGCTTGGATGTCTGAATTACCTACTTACATATGTATACTATATGAAACTCATACGATTACAAGAGTGGATTTACAATCTTACAAGATCACATTTACAAACTTACAAGTCTGAATTTTTGAACACAATTACCCCCCATACGTCACAGATTCTCTAAAGGGACGTTAAAACATACACAATCACCCCCCCCCCCCCCAAAAAAAAACAAAAAAAACCTGATTTCGCCTCTGAACTATTTCGGGAGGGATGTAAAATGCATAGGAGCCTATGGTTAAATGTGTAGGCTACGTACAACTATCAGTCCATTGAATAAGAATGTTTACCTCGGAATATTATTTAACAATTGTTTGGTTTTTGTATAATTTATACACATAAGTTAATTTCAGCTTAGAACAAAATTAACATCTGCTGTCGACAAATTGAATTAATTATTATATAGATGTTTATGATTATATGCATAGATTTTTTTATACGAAAATCTTTTCATAAAACAATTTTTTCCTATGATCTATTTAATTACCTTTTTAATCGAATATCTTGTTTAAAATTCGAATTATCTCATTCCATTTCGTCACAGGTCGAAAAACAACCTTGAGGTATTAACATCACTGGGTGTTAAAATTTAATACACCAAGGAGTTTCTATTTAAGAAGGATAGACGGGGTTGAAAGTCCCTTCTATATTAAAAGTATATTTTAGGTAATAGCTTTACATTCCATACAATTAAACTGAATAGTCCGCAAATAAAACATTTTCCATTATTTATTTCAAAGTTTGAAGAAAGGGAGTCATGGTGTATACTTAATACATTCGATGGTTATCATTCTGTTAGACAGAAAGGCCCGAGGAGTTGCGATATGCTGATCATGATGTAAAACACGTTCACAAACCAAAACCATATGGTTTTATTCACGCTGTTCAATTAATGTGATTATATTTTTTTTTTCCGTGAAAGAGAGATGCATCGTTGAAAGATTAAAGAAAATTCCCGATGTACAATATAGCATCCGTGCATGGACTACATATATGTACGTGTACTGTGCTTGAAGTTGACTAAAATCATCAAATTTTAATTCAAATAGGAACTCTCTGGTAAATGCATGAATATACATGTACATGGTTGAACAAACGTGTCTATCTCTCTCTCTCTCTCTCTCCCTCTCTCTCTCTCTCTCTCTCTCTCTCTCCCGTACATGCATGTGCATGTATCTTTTAAACCAAGAAAAGTAATGTACGTTAAATATAAAATCATAATTTTAAAGAAAATACTCAATTATGTAGGTAAACGATACAAATTGGTTGATTGTGTTGTCGATTATAATTTTAAAATTACCGTATATACTCGCCTATAAGTCGGTTTTTTGGGAGTCAATCTCTGGTTCAAAACTCTGTGTCCGACTTATAGGCGAGCTATAAAAACAATGGTATTATATGAGGTCGGTCCTTCTGAAATATAAGCTTCTTAAATACAACCGACTTATAGGCGGACCGACTTATAAGCGAGTATATACGGTAATCACCTTTGTTGGGGTATTTTTATTTGATACCATTTTATTTTTAAAATTTATTAAAATTTAAATTTTATTGTTAAAATGCTACCATGATTTTAAAATACTAGTACTGTAACAGTACTCGGACCATTTATTAGGTACAATATACATTGAACACCTTAAAGTGTATACATAAAATAGGATATCTCAGCCACGGATATTAAACATTGCGTATTTTCTTCATTCATTTGACCATTTTGAATAAAAAATGTCGCATGCAGTTCAATTTCTTTAGAACCATATCAGTATTTTTTGCGAGAAGTAAACAATTCGTTATATTTTAAAGATTTTAACATATATTTTTGTCGCATGCATATTTGTAATAACCACTTTATATACGAAACAAAGGTTCATTCTCTTATGGACGTCGTAACTCGTAATAAATCTGACTGTATGCTTAATAACTAAGTATTCGGATTTATTGTCATTTAAAGGACCAGCACTGTTACAACGCAAAATGTAATAACAACGCGAAATGTAATTAACCTGGATTATTACTTTTTGCGTTATTACATTTTTCGTTGAAATCAACGCAGAATGTAATAACACAAAGTGCAACAACACACTTTTGAGGATTATCACAGATCGTGTTATTGCATTATTTTTTTTTTATCACCACAAGTCCTGGTTTGAAACACATTCATAAACCCAGTCCATATGCAGCATTATTTAGAACACTCAAGTCTTGTACTGTGGAATGAAAACGTTAGTTCATTGAGGTGATTTTGAATGCATGAGAAAAGTCACATATATTTATCTAATTTCACTATCATTTTCCGATCTTTACCGTGTAATGAAAATGCATTGACGATGAATGAAAACCCTATATGCATTGGTATGCTGAAAGTTCTAATACATATTATTGCAATCTACTAGATGATTTTTCCCCTGGATTAGAAACGTCACCTCCAATTACAATTATCGTGCATGTGTACATTGTACGTGTAGTTTAATATTCATAAAAAATACCACTACAATTATACAGAAAAATAAATTGTTGCAAACTTAGCTATTTACGGTGGCTGGTATAGAACATGGTTTGACATTTTTTTTTATTAATTCGTGGCCACGAAGTAAAATTCGTGGGAACGAAATAAAATTCATGGGGACGTACGAAATAAAAATCGTGGCCACAAAATAAAATTCTATTGAAAGAAATAAAATTCGTGGCCACGAAATAAAATTCGTGGGAACGAAATAAAAATTCGTGGCCAAGAAATAAAGTTGTGCTATATTATATCATCTATTAATTTAAAGAATAGATGCACTTATTTTATGAGGAAAACTTTGTTGCTGCTATTTGAGTTGGGTTAGCTCGAATATAAATTAGATCGGGATCGGGATATCTCAAATTCTCCCTCTTTGCCCTTGATCCAAAAACGAAAGGTACACGAATTTTGTAGCAGACAGAACTTTTTAAAAAATATGCTTTCAATCACGATTGTTTCTTAAATATTTATTAAATATTATCCGCAAATATCTGATTTGATGATTAGATGCATGGATGGATTATTCTTTTTTGGAAAATGCGAGATTGGCTCGGATTGAATTTTCCAAAATTTTCTATGTCAGCATACATGTGGCGTAATTTGTATTAAAACTTGTTAATGTTAGTTTAACAAGCAAACATATACCAGATTAAGGAATATTTTTAATTATTTATGTTTTTAAATTATCTATAATTTAATAAAATCAATTAATATAATAATTAATATAATCGTGCATTAAAAAATAAAAATCCTACATAAAAAGAATGGCTTAATAGCAGTCAAACTGATCAAAACATTATAATCGGTGTCTATCAATTTTCGCAGGCTTTATTCAATTGAGCATTCTCAGTGTATACAACAACGGTATTTTTAAAATGCATTTTGCATTAAAGTGCATGAATTGTGTTTAAAACACAAAGCCGGGGGGGGGGGGGGAGCTCAGAAGCAAAGTTATAACAGTTACACCTTTGATGATTAACAGGGAAACATCAAATATTATAAGTCACAAGGGTAATGTTGGCCATAAATCAGGCTTTATGTTATTATCATGCAGTAGAAGCTTATTTCCTATTTGGCTGAAATAATGTCCTCTACAGTAAACAACACAATAAACCAACAGGACAAGCCAATGCTTTATTTCAAACTTAAAATGCATTCTTGAAATTAAAGTCAGTGCTTCTCGAGTGTGTAATAACTAACTGCCACTTGGTTCCTTTTGGCAATCGCATAAATTTCATAAAATTAATTGCCTATCAAAGGTAGCTCAGTTGCTCTTGATGAGCTATATGCTAGTTATTTTTCTTTGTTTAATTAGTCATACAATAAATTTGACAGTATAAGCTGACTCAAGGGTATTCACTTTAGCATTTTAGGGATATTTTATTCTTGTTCACGCATTTTTTCACTTCTAAAGCTATAACCATTAGAAATAAAGGAATTGAAATTTTTATTTATCTGGGGTTTGGGTAGATTAGGGAATTAGATTTGTAAATTAAGGAAAATGACTAATTATTGCTCAATTCATGATAAAAAATTTGCTGTATTCTATAACCAGTTGCTTAAATAAGTAATTCTCTTCTTTTAGCTATGGTAAGTATGTACCCGGTAGGTGTTCTGTGCGACACAGAAAAGAAGTAACTGGATCATGTAATATCAATTATTCTAATTCGTTCAACTACTGTCAAGGTTAACTAAATAAAAGCAGCTTTAAATAAAAGTGATTTGACAGTTAACAAAATATACTGGTAAAAATGTTGCGCCTTAATACTTGTGTTTACTTGAAAGTGTGTCTGCCTTTTTACACATATCCGAATTTTAAGTTTATCAGTGGATTGCCTGTTTTCAGCTAAAACATTTCTTTACTTAAGTAGTTTTACTTAACATAATTCATATACGTTATTTTTAATAATTTTATTTTATTGGTAAGAGCTTAAATTTCATGGAATATTTACATCAGATAGAATACTGAAACACCAGGATTAAAAATATTACTGAAATTAACTTTGGACATACAAATTCATAACACATAAATAGGGGAGAAATATGCAATTCATTCAATTTGGGGAACAAAAGGGAATTTTATTGCTAGACATTAAGTGTCTGACTCTTAGGCTGGAAATAATGAAGCCTTTAGAAATTGGATAGGGTGTTGAGTAGAAAATATATTATGCATTTACTAGGGAGAGCTGCTATGGGGCTATCATGACATAGGAATATAACAGATTTGAGAGTATCTACATGTATTAATAAGATTTATTATTTGCAAGATCCAGTGTACCAAGATTATCTAGTCAAGTACACATAAATATAAACTAATTGCATACATGTAGTATGGGTATTTTTATGACTTAGGCATAATTTCGGATCAGTTTCAGTATTTTCACAAGAGGCCAATTATTGATAAGCCAGAAGGCAATTATTTAAAGGACTTTAATTTTGAATTTGATTTCATTAGCACCACCTGTTTTAATATACATGTACAAAGATCAGGCCAATTAAGGTGTAAATGTATTTTACATTGGCAATTTTCTTAGGTCTTAAGTATTGTGATCAGACATCTTAACTTGATAAGCATGATATAAGCTCATAGATTGCATTCAAGATACATCAATCAGAGGGTAAATTTAATTGCATTAATTATCCTGTATTCAACAGAACAGTGGAAAACCCTAGTTATAAGATTCCCATGTAGAAACATTCATAAATCCAACCCATTGGAATTTCACCAACAGCCTCAGTCAGGGAATAATTGTAGGAAATTAGAAATTAAAGCATTTGTCAAATTTTCCACTAATTATATTAGATTCATGCCATTTAAACATATCATTCATTCAGAATCAACAGGCAAAAATCTATTTGTTAGCCATAGGCTTTAAAGTTAAAATGATTCACATTAATTGAACAGTACTTTTAGGTGGTAACTGGTTCTGTGTATAATGGATTAAACCTTTATTAATAAGAAAGTACATCCTTCTGATCACACTTTCAATTTTGGTGAATAAAGAAAATTTTTTAATTTGTGAGCCTCGTCGGATAGAAATCGACCTTATCGTGTGCAACGTCATAATGAGAAATAAACGAATAAAGTTAAGAAAGATTTCCCGGTATTTTTACTACTCATGGTTTTCACATTAGGAAATGTTTTAGACATCGTTAACTGCAGTTCACATATTTTGTCTTTAAAAATCGGATCATTTTAAATATGTATTAATTAAATAAGCAAATTTTAAATGTATTTCCCTTCGTAGAGCCTTAACTTCTTTATCGTTACCATGGATCAATGTAAATACAGGCCAGAAGAATGCCGAGTCCGATCTACATTTTTTTTCAAACAGCAGAAGAAGTGAGATTTTATTTTACACCAGGTAAAGATTAAGTTGGTAGACAAATAGCAAAGCAAAACTGGCTTGGTGCATTACTGAGGGAGTACAGAATATATCTTTTATTGTAGTTCAGAGTATAAATTTTAGCCAAAGGAGGCGTATCTGGCACAGAAAATCGCATATATACAGATGCAGTACTAGTGTGTGAACTTCATTTACTATCACCGTGCGCATTCATTCATTCAAGATTAATATATTCACAATATTATATTAGATATACTATATGTTTCATGTCTTCGAATTAATTTACGTGTTATGATTATGTCAAAGTTATATAGGAATTAACCGAACCAAAACAAAAACAATATTAGGCCATCCCCAGTAGAAGATGTACAAAGGCCACGATTCATCAATTTTCAAAACACATTTTTCTAACAATATACAAAGAATTATCAGGAAACAAGTAATACTGGTACTGTGTAAGGCAATTTCTTCATATATCAGTAAGCCTCAAACGGAAACACGTAGAATTTATCTGAGAAGTACCTTGTCCGAAGCAAATTGCGCAAGTTGCTTCCCTTTAGTGTCGCCATGGTTACTGAGATATGACTTTTCCGTTACAGCTAGTCTTTCTATAGATTACAATAAAACTTGAAACAACAAAAAAAAAACACCTAAACCCAAGTCTTATTATCCTATACAGTATCGCTTTTGCATATTTGCGAAACTGTTCAAAGAGGGGCGGCCATTTCATACCCATATATTGTGTGTATCATCTTGACCTTGTAGGGAGAGGGCTAAAATGGGATTTGCCTGCTTCCAGATCCCATTCACTTTGCTTGAATAAAATTTTGTATAAATTTAAAAAACAAGATGGGCCCGGTTTGTGAAACATATTATTCTACGTCATTAATATTTAAAAGAATTGTAAACAAAAAAAAATTACTTTAAAGTCGAATATAAAAAATAGCTTTGTGAAATATTCACCTTAATATTAAGTATTTTGAGCCCGTTAATACCAAACTTTTCTGCTAAAAAAAAATCATGAAATGAGCAGGATTTTACGTGATTCGTGAATAACAGGTATATAAATGGTTCGCTTTGTACAAGGACTTCCCATCAATTATAACATCAAAAAGTTCTCTACATTATAAAATTCTTATACAATTCTCTTTTTTAAGAGAGGGGGATACCCACAACTGATACATGTAACTTATAAATCTCAAATATATTTTTTTTTTTTTTTTTTATTTTAAAAAAAAATCAGAAAACACATGCTATTAATTATGAAATGTCTATTTTACGTAATATTGTGTCGGACTGGGTTGGGAACGGGATAGCAGAATGTTGCCTATGCGTTCCTTCATAAATATTATTTTTTCTCTAGAGAGGAGAGTTAATGTTTTTTTCCCATTTTTTTTTTTTTTTTTGGGGGGGGGGGCTTCTAAAGTCAGCACATATACATGTACAAGGCTTCTTTCCTGGCTAAATATGATATAATTTATTTTAGAATCCTATGCAGCCCAGCTGAATCCGACTATCTAATTCATAGCATTAATTATAACACTGCGACATTTAAGTCCGGACACGACAAAGTCCGGACTTTTAGGTACCCTTTCGAAAAGACCTACATTAGATTTTTTTCTATATTTTGGTGGGATTTTTTATTCTGACCTCATCATGTCAATCTCAACTTCCACATTGTAGTAGTTTTCTCATAAACCTCTGTCAAAACCTAAAATCCCATGGGAGAATGGCGGGATTTTTCATCCCACCAAAAATCCCACCAAAATCCCATGGGAGAAAAAGTACTGTGGGATAATTTCTCCCACATGGGAAAAAAAGTCCCACGGTTGTTGCAAAAATGGGATTATTTCTCCCACAGGACAAAATATCCCACTAATTGATGTCAATATAGGATTTATCCCATATTTTTGGTATGTGATGGGAGAAATTATCCCACCAACCTATTAAATATATAACAAATCTGAAATAACCACAATAAGTAACCTTAAGCACCGTTAAGAGTGGTGTTTTATTTCTAGCGCGGAAGAATGTAACATGCAGTATACATGTAGTATTCTCAATATATATATTTTTTTTATTATCATTTTTTGTTATTTACCCCCCAATAAGGCATATTGTCTTGCTACTGATGATTTGTCTGTCCACCATCAGTTGCCATTCATTTTCTTTGCAGTGGTTGTACGCATTGAAATGATATTTATTATATCTATCATATGAATATCTAGGTCTACGCAGGTTATAGATGTTACAATATATTTCTTTAATTTCTCTGAATGATTATGATTCTAATGACAGCTGCTAACATAATTAATTAACATGATTAATGAATCCAAGATATGAACTTCATAATTCTGACAGTACTTTTTACATCTCTTTCAATTAAAAATGTGTCAAAGTCACAGATTTGTACTTCTGTTATTGTGTTTGATACAGTCATATTTCACTATTTGTTCACATGTAACATGCTCCTTCCAAACACTTCTTTCTGATAATAAAATGTATTTCTTTTTATTTACGCCTGTTTGGTGTCTGTTGAAAAGTGAATTTACCCAAGGCTCATATACAGCTATACTATCTGTACCTGTTGATATAATTTTGACCATTTACTGATTTATATACTCACTTGCTTGTTGCTTCACTTTGTGTTGAGATGATAATGGACTAATTCAAGCATGTTAAACCAATATCTCAAAGAAATGAATATGAATGAGACTAAATTGATTTAAATGTACGTGAATTAATCCTTAAAATTTAGTCTTTAAATCAATTATTGACTAAAATCTGATCAAATCACCAAATTCTTCTTTCCGAGTTCTTGCATCTATGTTGCGAGAATTCATCAAATGATGTATTATTTTACTACGATTGCCAAGCGCAGTTGAGATCTCGGATGATTTAGAGTCAACTCGTACACAACCCAAGTCGTACTTAAGGTTTAAAAAAAATTGAGGAGTCAACTCCTATACAAAGGTTTTTCTTTATGCCTCTGATTTTTCCTATACCATTATACACAGATTGTATTTGTTTTCCCGATGTGATTAAATCTGAGGCATCAACTCCTACATATTTTATTATTGTAAAGGTAATATATTATATATTTTAGACAACTAATTAATTTGATTAATAAACACTGCAACAAGATATACATGTATGTAAAAGTTTACATTTTAACATTAGTCTTGTTTTTGTAAGTGCAAATAATATAGGTGGATATAAATGTAACTTGATATAATGCAGATAAGAAAGTTATCTTAAATATTTCAACAACAACAACAACAAAAATAATATTCCAAATTGGCTTAATATGATTGAGAAAAAAAAAAAGAAAATAAAGAAATGGTCATTTAAAGGCAGAGAATTTTTACCGGGTGGTATTTTTATTCCAGGTGAGGGAGGGGCTAATTTTGTACAGGTGTGATTGCCTTGGAGCTAGCAGCTAGTGTACTAGCTTGCATGAATGGATACACAGTGAAATACCCTAAGGTGTCATAAACTAATTATACCTGTGATAGGGATTTTAAAACAACTTTGAATAAGTAGTAGAAAGGCTTCTCAAGTACTGAGGTATTGAATTATATATTTTTTAATTTTAATTTAACACCCCTATCCTTTAAAAAAATTATTATATCATATACTATAAACTGCCTTTATGAGTACTGACACCATTATGACTCTTCGAGCATTACATAATTATGGATTCTCCCCATGAAAATTTCAGTCCTTTAATATTTGAAAATTATGATTTCAGATTTCAAAAGTTCATGCTTTTATAAGAAAAAAAAATCACATACTTGCCAAATTTCATTCAAAAATGAAAAAGTTATGACCATTTAAGAGAACTGAACACACAGAGTACACCTGACTGACTGCATATAGCTGTGTTATTGATTCTCCCTATGTAAATTTCAGTTCTCTTACAATTGATCATGTAAGATTTACAAAGTTCTTGCCACTGTTAGAAAAATAAAACCATACTTGCCAAATTTCAGTGAAAGAGAAAAAAGTTATGACCATTTAAGAGAACACACCCTGGTACACCTGACTGCATATAGCCTGGTGATGGATTCTCCCTTTGTAAATTTCAGATCTCTTACAATTTATCATGTAAGATTTACAAAGTTCATGCCATTGAAAGAAAAATAAAACCAAACTTGCCATTAATTTCAGTGAAAAAGGAAAAAGTGTTGACCATTTAAGGGAACTGAACACACCGGTATGACTGCATGACTGCATATAGCCTGGTGATGGATTCTCCCTATGTAAATTTCAGTTCTCTTACCGCTTATCATGCAAGATTTACAAAATTGATGCCATTGCAAGAAAAATAAAACCAAACTTGCCAAATTTCATTGAAAAATAAAAAAGTTATTACCATTTAAGAGAACACACCAGAGTACGCCTGACTGAATATAACCTGGTGATGGATTCTCCATATGTAAATTTCAGTTCTCTTACAATTTATCATGTAAGATTTACACAAAGTTCATGCCATTGTAAGAAAAATAAAACCATACTTGCCAAATTTCAGTGAAAAAGGAAATAGTGTTGACCATTTAAGGGAACTGAACACACCGGTATGACTGCATGGCTGCATATAACCTGGTGATGGATTCTCCCTATGTAAATTTCAGATCTCTTACAATTTATCATGCAAGATTTACAAAATTGATGCCATTGCAAGAAAAATAAAACCAAACTTGCCAAATTTCATTGAAAAATGAAAAAGTTTTGACCATTTAAGAGAACACACCAGAGTATGACTGATTGAATATAGCCTGGTGATGGATTCTCCCCATGTAAATTTCAGATCTCTTACAATTTATCATGTAAGATTTACAAAATTCATGCCATTGTAAGAAAAATAAAACCATACTTGCCAAATTTCATTGAAAATGAAAAAGTTATTTCCATTTAAGAGTTAAGCCTGGTATGACTGCCTGAATATAGCCTGGTGATGGATTGTAAATGTGTAAATTTCAGTTCTCTTACAATTTATCATGTAAGATTTACAAAGTTCATGCCATTGCAAGAAAAATAAAACCATACTTGCCAAATTTCATTGAAAAATGAAAAAGTTATTACCATTTAAGAGAACACACCCCAGTACGACTGATTGAATATAACCTGGTGATGGATTCTCCCTTTGTAAATTTCAGTTCTCTTTCAATTTATCATGTAAGATTTATAAAGTTTATGCCATTTTAAGATAAATAAAACTATACTTACCAAATTTCAGTGAAGAAGGAAAAAGTTATTTTCATTTAAGAGTTAATTAAGCCTGGTATGACTGACTGAATATAGCCTGGTGATGGATTGTAAATGTGTAAATTTCAGTTCTCTTACAATTTATCATGTAAGATTTACAAAGTTCATGCCATTGCAAGAAAAATAAAACCATACTTGCCAAATTTCATTGAAAAATGAAAAAGTTATTATCATTTAAGAGAACACACCCCGGTATGACTGATTGAATATAACCTGGTGATGGATTCTCCCTTTGTTAATTTCAGTTCTCTTTCAATTTATCATGTAAGATTTATAAAGTTTATGCCATTTTAAGATAAATAAAACTATACTTACCAAATTTCATTGATAAAGGAAAAAGTTATTTCCATTTAAGAGTTAAGCCTGGTATGACTGACTGAATATAGCCTGGTGATGGATTGTAAATGTGTAAATTTCAGTTCTCTTACAATTTATCATGTAAGATTTACAAAGTTCATGCCATTGCAAGAAAAATAAAACCATACTTGCCAAATTTCATTGAAAAATGAAAAAGTTATTACCATTTAAGAGAACACACCCCGGTACGACTGATTGAATATAACCTGGTGATGGATTCTCCCTTTGTAAATTTCAGTTCTCTTTCAATTTATCATGTAAGATTTATAAAGTTTAAGCCATTGTAAGATAAATAAAACTATACTTACCAAATTTCAGTAAAAAAGGAAAAAGTTTTGACCATTTAAGGGAACTGAACACACCGGTAAGACTGCATGACTCAGCATTTAGCCTGGTGATGGATTCTCCCCATGTAAATTTCAGTTCTCTTACAATTTATCATGTAAGATTTAGAGAGTTTATACCATTGTAAGAAAGATAAAACCATACTTGCCAAATTTCATTGAGAGAGGGAAAAGTTATGACCATTTAAGAGAATACACCATTGACTGTGAATAATCTAATGATGGATTCTCCAAATATAAGAGGATATTGAAAAATATATTATACATGTATGAATTCTTAGTTATCATGGTTATTGAAATAAGTTGCAACAGATTTTTGAATGAGTCTTACTTCAGAGACATAAATACCAGATATTACTAGGTCTCTGCTCACATCCAAATATGTTGAATTTTTCACTTAAAAGATATAATTTTCATGACTGTTTTCATTGGTAATTACACTTGTCAATATAATTATCAATTAATAAAATTTCAAAAAATAGTATCTATTAATAATGATAATTAATATTTTATGTATGTTCATCAATCAACACTTTGAAATGTGCTCTGAAACAAGCTGCCAGGGTATGTACATACACAATTGGATTAAATAAACAGGAAACGGCACGTGTAATGATCAGTCATGCAGTGTGGAGATGAATTCTGGAATATATATGTGTATATCATCGTATAGACTTAAACTCTGAAAGGTGTGAGAACCTTCCTTCGGGCAAAATTTCAATATATTTACAAAGGTGTAAAATTCAAGGTGTGAAATTCACTGATTTCAGGTTGATTGCTCTTGTACAAAGTTAAAAAGATTTTTTAGAATTAATTAATCGAAAACCCATCTGCAAATCATCTCTTTCATAACAACACTAATAAAAGGGATTTTAATTAAGACTGCTTTTCAAGATTCAACACTCCTGCGTCTGCAATTAAATCAATCGGGTACTGCTTTGCATGTAAGCATTCAGTGGTCAGACTATCAATGGCTTCCTCTCTCTTTTTTTCTCTCTCTTGACACAGTATAAAATTATTGCATCAGCGGTATGAGAGAGAGAAAACATCGCACACGACCGGGAATTTTAAAAGTTTTGATTTGGGTCATTTTAATGAAAATTGTCAGTCGGTTGGGAGAAAGCAAGTAAACACTTTATATGAAAAGATGACATCGTTGTTATTTTTTAATCGTTCTAGAAAGACCACATACACATGTACATATTTTTTAAAAAATTGTTCTGTTACACATATATATGTTAGTTGTATATCAACACTTGAGGGAAAGTTTCGATCGAATAGATCAAGTAAAATGCATACTGAAATAATCAGGCCTCTGAGAGCCTTTTCTGTTTTCTTTTTGGATGGGATGGGGTTTAATATGAATTCTAAAATTCTGTTCCATAATATTCGCAGCGTAATTGAAACGTTGGGGGTCTCTTTAGTTGTTGTTGTTTACTGAATTACGAGAAAATGTATAGGGAATACCAGGTGTTATTTTTGCTTTCCGTTATTTGGCGACTGTAGATGGTGTACTGTGTACTTTACTCTTCTTTACTCTCAATATCAATAAATCCAATTACACTATTATTGTTGACTGAAATTATTTAGTAATTGTGCATTCTGGAATCCCCATCGCGACATAAATAATTCAATTTGTAGTTTAAATAAACTGTGCTTTTGAAGGACTTTAATTAAACAAGCAGTATAACCTGAAAACAAGAGGAGAAACATATATGTACATAGGAAATATTACATTCCTTATAAACCAAGAGTTCCCCGGGGACAGCTTTACTTACTTAAGATAATTTAAATCAATAATCTATAAATTGTTATTTTTCTATAATAAACTTTCAAAGAAAAAGTTATCGTCTTACATATTGTAAAATAAAAAATACATTAGCTATTATTGTTTAGTTTAAAAAATAATTCTAGGTAATGAAATGATCATATGTATAAATTTTCAAATCTTCATCTTCGATCCTAGAAAGGGACATAACTCTGCAAAGCGGATCTTGTAGTATAAGAAGACTAGATCGGATATGAGACATTTTGAAAGCAAGAATTAAAACTTTTATTTTGTGTATCATTTATTTTCCCATAAACTTTTAGACAACCTTTAATAGGTTTTTTTTCCGTAAATGGCAAAAGACCTTACTTCGAAATATTTACCATGTATCAACTTAAACTGAACGTGATTTTTTTTGTGTTATTTTTCATCCGAGTTGGAATTCACGGAAATTTTATCAAAATTATTGGTTTTACTAGTATTTATTTTCATAATCTCACATTATGTTTGATTAATATTACAGCAACTATAGAGTTTGGAGTTAAACCTTTTCATCCTTCTTTTGCTAACTCCCGAGAAAAAATATCTACACGCTCCAGATGTAGATTTTCCACTACCATCACTTATTCTTTTTTACTTCTGAACAAACTGACATTTTTTAATGCTGAACAAACTGACATTTGAAATAAAATATGTTCAGAGTTCAAAAACCTATAAGGAAAAAGAGATGTTTAATAAATCATTATATTCCTTCAAAAGCAGATCTTGATAAGAACATTTTAAAACTTTAAATGAAAAAAAAATTTAACAAATTAATTGTTAATAAAAAATTTTAAAAAAAAATAGACACGCTTGCAATCTTTTATATACTTCCTCAGATGAGGTAGAAATGATGAACCATAAATAATTTTTAAAATCTGAAATTAACATTTTGAAACTTGTACATCTAGACAGTTGTCGTGTACTCATTATTTGAATTCCTAATTCAATAATTAGTAAACGACATTTGTCGTGATGAAAAATTACACGATTTTTAAATGTTCATATTCCTAATAATTACTGATTTGTTTTATAGTTATTTTTGATGTTATTTGTGATAATTTTATGAAATTTTTCAATCTTATCTGATCCTGTATTTGTTTAGCAAAATATCTTGCATTCCACGGGAACCATTTTGTATTTACTCAAATTATCAATTGGTGTTAAACAGAGTTAATCCCATAAAGTAATTTTCACACCTTGACCACGACAAGGATTTACGGGTGATTTTTATAACAACGCTGTTAATGTGACATGTTTATTTAATTGTCCGTCTATAGAATGTCACTCTTTTATCTTATCTCTTTGTGTGACACTTAATTTCTTCTTTGTGCTTAATTTGTTTTTACTCAAACTTGTCTTTTGTTAGTCAGTTGGAGACGGACAGCCGTGCCGTCAAGACCAAACTGTAGTCGAAAGAAATACTAGTACTAAAATAAATCCAGAAAATATCTTTAGTTGTTTTGAGCATCTTTATTTCTGCTTATTAAGTAAAACGGTTTCCCCTTATCAAACGCATTGGAAGCATTGGGATAAGAAGCGCCATAGGCCGAGTTGGAAATACGTTACTGGTGGAGTACAGTGGTCATGTTCAACTTGTGTTCAACATGGATCCCGGATCTCTCTAAATAATGCCAAGCGAGTGACTCTAGTTCCCCATATTGTAACACGGATATTTCGGTAAATCATGTATTCTTTCAGACCACAATGGATACAGCGGAGTTTTAAACCTTGTCCGTTTGTGCAGAACCCATTTGAAACATGCATACGCTGCGGAAAATGTCACCCATTCCGCATGTGCAATTCCATCGGAAAGCAGTGCCACAAATGTGGAAAATTCGGACACTTTGGACGAGTATGCCGTTCCAAACGATCAACATCAAAACCAAACAAAGCTGAAAAAGTACAACAGAGGAACAAAAATCGTCTACAGGACTACCTGGACAGAAAGAACACCATGCGATTGCTGCCCTTTTCGTCGTTAAGTTCAACTGCATTTCAACAGTGTTTAGATATTGAAGGTAATTTGAAAACTGAGTTGAAAGCGATCAAAACTAAATACAAGAAGCAGTGTTCTTTAACTAAAATAGCGACAGAAACTGTTCAAAAACAGAAAGATGTCATAACAGAGAACGACGAATTGTACAGTCAATTACTTTCATTAATGACCATTCGAAACGACCGAGTGAAAGAAATGGAGGAAATTATTTCCAGTTACCAGAAAACCTGCATAAATTATGAAGAGACCATTGCCACTCTGCAACAAGTGAGTCCGACAAACAAAGAGCTACATCTCGCGTCGGAAAACCAAAAACTTAAAGAGGAAAACGAAAGCTTAAAAACTTCCAATGAAGGCCTCCGATCAAGTCTTCTACAGATTCGGCGGGAATTACTGCGTGAGGACCATCGCCATTCACCGGCTCAGTCAAGTGTACAGCAGATGCCCATGAACCATGGACATTTTCGGACTACCAAAAATTATTATCGTGGCAATCACAGACGATACTAAATAAAAACTGTAAAATTTGTTTTCAAGTTTGGGGACCAAACTTATCGTGGCTAAGGGGGTAATTGTCGTGTACTCATTATTTGAATTCCTAATTCAATAATTAGTAAACGACATTTGTCGTGATGAAAAATTACACGATTTTTAAATGTTCATATTCCTAATAATTACTGATTTGTTTTATAGTTATTTTTGATGCTATTTGTGATAATTTTATGAAAGCTTTCTGATCCTGTATTTGTTTAGCAAAATATCTTGCATTCCACGGGAACCATTTTGTATTTACTCAAATTATCAATTGGTGTTAAACAGAGTTAATCCCATAAAGTAATTTTCACACCTTGACCACGACAAGGATTTACGGGTGATTTTTATAACAACGCTGTTAATGTGACATGTTTATTTAATTGTCCGTCTATAGAATGTCACTCTTTTATCTTATCTCTTTGTGTGACACTTAATTTCTTCTTTTTTTTTATTTTGAATTATTTGGCCTGGAGAAGTTGATAAGCACAAAAAAAAAAAAAAAAAAAAAAAAAAAAAATTGCCCAAATACGCAAGTTTCTATATTCGGAAATGCTATTTTGACAAACTGAATTTTTCTTATGCCGACTTCTTACTGTACCATTTTGGGGTATGATATATATACTACATTTTCTTTATATTACTTTACCGTAGTATTAACTTGGTAAAGGAGGGGGGTTTGGCTGTATTTCAATGAATATTTTTAATAGAAAACTGAGTAATGTTGGTATCTTACATATGCTTGTAACAGTAAATTAATTATGAGAAAAAAAAATAATTAGAACAAGACCAGATTGAGCAGTTAATATACAGTTGATATAAGTAGATTTGAAAATTCCAATTAGAAAAAATAATAAATCTACTGCAGTTGGGTTATCATCTTTTCGGCCTTTTAGTGAACACTAGGTCAAAGTCAATTCGGCCTTTTAGTCCACACTTGGTCAAAATCAATGAGCGCTTTGTAAGAAGACCACCGTCATGATGATGGAAGTAAGAAGTTAACTAAACTTTATTTTAACAAGGGTTAATTCACGCAGGTTTTTAAATCAGTTTGATTGATTTAGCGTGTGTGAATTACTCCATTAACATCATCCCCAAAATTTCCATTGGAATTTTGCTGTCAGTGTCTGAAGAAATGAATATGTGTACGAGACTGGAGTGATGTAAGTAACGTTTATTAGTTTTTAGCTCACCTGAGCCGAAGGCTCAAGTGAGCTTTTCTGATCACATTTTGTCCGGCGTCCGTCTGTCTGTCCGTCTGTCTGTCTGTCTGTCCGTAAACTTTTCACATTTTCGACTTCTTCTCAAGAACCGCTGGGCCAATTTCAACCAAACTTGCCACAAAGCATCCTTGGGTAAAGGGGATTCAAGTTTGTTCAAATGAAGGGCCACGCCCTTTTCCAAGGGGAGATAATTATGAATTAGAGAAAAAATAATGGCATTTTTAAAAAATCTTCTTCTCAAGAACCACTGGGCCAGGAAAGATGAAACTCATGTGGAATCATCCTCAGGTAGTGTAGATTCAAGTTTGTTCAAATCATGACCCCCGGGGCTAGGGTATAAAATGGCCGACCCTAGTTTTACATAGAAATAAGTAGGAAAAATCTTTAAAAATCTTCTTCTCAAGAACCACTGGGCCAGGAAAGATGAAACTCATGTGGAATCATCCTCAGGTAGTGTAGATTCAAGTTTGTTCAAATCATGACCCCTGGGGCTAGGGTGGGGCCAAAATGGCCGACCCAAGTTTTACATAGAAATATATAAAAATCTTTAAAAATCTTCTTCTCAAGAACCACTGGGCCAGGAAAGATGAAACTCATGTGGAATCATCCTCAGGTAGTGTAGATTCAAGTTTGTTCAAATCATGACCCCTGGGGCTAGGGTGGGGTCAAAATGGCCGACCCAAGTTTTACATAGAAATATATAGGAAAAATCTTTAAAAATCTTCTTCTCAAGAATCACTGGGCCAGGAAAGATGAAACTCATGTGGAATCATCCTCAGGTAGTGTAGATTCAAGTTTGTTCAAGTCATGACCCCTGGGGCTAGGGTGGGGCCAAAATGGCCAACCCAAGTTTTACATAGGAATATATAGGAAAAATCTTTAAAAATCTTCTTCTCAAGAACCACTGGGCCAGGAAAGATGAAACTCATGTGGGATCATCCTTAGGTAGTGTAGATTCAAGTTTGTTCAAATCATGACCCCCGGGGCTAGAATGGGGCCAAAATACCCAAGTTTTACATAGGAATACATAGGAAAAATCTTTAAAAATCTTCTTCTCAAGAACCACTGGGCCAGGAAAGATGAAACTCATGTGGAATCATCCTTAGGTAGTGTAGATTCAAGTTTGTTCAAATCATGACCCCCGGGGCTAGAATGGGGCAAAAATGGCCGACCCAAGTTTTACATAGGAATATATAGGAAAAATCTTTAAAAATCTTCTTCTCAAGAACCACAGGGCCCGGAAAGATGAAACTCATGTGGTATCATCCTCAGGTAGTGTAGATTCAAGTTTGTTCAAATCATGACCCCTGGGCTAGGGTGGGGCCAAAATGGCTGACCAAAGTTTAACATAGGGATTTATAGGGAAACCTTTTAAAATCATCTTTCCAAGTACATCAAAGCTGTGATTAGTGATATTAATATGGAATCATCTTCAGGTAGTGTAGATTCTAGTTTGTTCAAATCATGAACCCCTGGGGGGTTAAAATTCAAGCCCCCTCCCCCCTCCCCCCCATAAACTTTCATTTCTGATCTGATATGTGCTTTTTCCAAGCCAATGTGCTCAGGTGAGCGCTGTGGCCCCTGGGCCTCTTGTTTGTCTTACCCAAGGGAGGAGGAATATGTTTTGGCATGGATAGCTTTTTCCCACAAGTTGCAACTTTGTCTGCTAGGATGTCACATATCAGTTAGATTTTAATGTCACATTGTGCCTGTCGAAGGTTAATCAAGTTCAAGTTCTTTTTATGGATACTAATAAAAGTTTGGTCTGACATTGGGAATAAATTCAAAAAAATGAAGCCCCAAATGGGGGGAGGGGGATTTATGTTCTTTTATGGGTACTCACAAGGGTGGATCTGATGAACTGCTGCAGTGGTATAGATGTAAAATCTCTATTTTTCTTTAAAAAAAAAAATGTGAACCAAAAATTATCACGTCAAAATCAAAGAACCAATCATATGATATTTATGGAAGTACCTTATGGAATCATAATTTTTTTTTCTGTATCATGTGAATTATTCATATTTGGTGAAATGTTGTTCTAAAAGCCATGATAGCATATGCGACATATTTTGTGAAATATGAAAGACCTATCATATGTCATTAAAATGTAATGTAGCACCACTTTTTTGAATTAGGTCAAACATGAAGGTAAATATTAAGGTGTCAGATATAGCATGCACAGAAATATCATGTCACAGATAATGCACATGTAAAATATGAAACCCTATCTCTTCTAAATCAAAAGTCAAAAGGATTTTTGAAAAGTAGGTCATACTTCAAGGTCAAGGTACCATGGTCAAAAATCATTATTAGTTAAAAACATAGTTACATGTACTAGTTCATTATGAAAGGAATTACCACAGGGAATGCATGTATAATCTGAACATGTCGAAAGCCCTATCTCATTTCATTCAAAAGTTATGACCAAGGTTTTAAGTTTTTGTGACAGATAAGCAGACCAACAGACTCACAGATGACATATGAAAAGATTCAATTATTATATAATTATCATGAAATCTTGCATTTGATAAAAAGGATGACAAAAATCAACATGATCAATAGAACCATTCACTAAAAGGGATTGACTGACCTTGACATGATGTTGCTTATACCCGGTAGATGCTTTTTATAAAAATTTAGGTCTTCTTTTAAATAATTAACAATAATTTATATTTAGGAAGTTTAAGTTGCTGACATAATAAAAAATATATCAATTTTGACATACATTTAGATCTATTTCAATGCAAAAGCAATATCGATCAATATCGCCTGACTGCATTATGCAGAATGAAAATTCAGTTCTCTAAAGGTCATACGCAACATACCGGTAGTTTGAACTTTATAAGAATCTTCCCTGGAGTTTCAGAGTTTCATTTAATGAAGGACCTGGGTACAATACTTTGAATGTCTTTATATGGATTTGTACACCTCTTCTAAAACTATGTTTGATGAAAAAGAAATCTGGAAATTATGTTCTGTAATTATGCCCCCGGATCGAAAGATCGGGGGTATATTGTTTATGTCCTGTCTGTCTGTTTGTCCCCCAACTTTAACCTAGCCCATAACTATTGAGTGGTAGGGGCTATGTCTTTCATAATTCATAGGTATGTTACTTGTGACATACATGTAACCTTTCTTTGGGTACCACCAAATTTGACCTCTTGACCTTGACCTTGGAGTTTGACCTACTTTTATAAGTCCCCTATCGGTGAAACCGGGGGGGGGGGGCTATAGGTTTCCTCTGCGTCCGTCCATCCGTCTGTCTAGCTGTCTGTCCCCGTCAGTCTGTCCCACTTGGTTTCCACACTTTTTTTCTAAACGCTTGCAGATATTGAGCTGAATTTTGGAATGTGAGTGTATCTTAATGAGTTACAGATCAAGTTTGAATTTTGCTTTGCTTCATTGATTTTTGACAGAATTAGGGCATTTTGAATATTTTTTCATAATCGCTTAATTGAGATCGGATTCGAACTGCGCTAACTTCCGATTGTCAACAAAAATATGAAGTGAGGAAAGGACGGTGGAGAAATGAGTTGAATTTTCATCTTAATGTGGATTATTTTATTAGTTTTAAGGCATTTACAACTTGAAAATCTTTCAGTTTTACCTTGGACATGACTTTTGCATATTATGAAATGCCATCCAGAAGAAAAAGGGGAACCCGGTAGGGGACATGTATTGCTTATGCAATACTTTCAGAATGCTTGTTCTATTATCAACTTTAACTTTCGCAATAACTTTTGAACAGATCAAGATAGAGACTTCATATATAAAATGCATAGACTCCACTAATTAAGCACTTTCAACTGACACCAAGGACAATGACCTTTTGACCCTGACTGTGACCTACATGCTAAAATTAGATTTTTAGAATTTTCGGTATAACTGTTAAACAATAGGAGATAGAGACTTGATATTTGGTATGCCTACTTCACTAGTTAAGTGCTTTCAAACGACACGGAGGTCAATGACCCTGTGACCTTGACTGTAACCTTTATGCTAAGAATAGCTTTTTCAAACTTTGTTGCTGTGGGGGCACAGTGTTTCACAAACACATCTTGTTTTTGTATATTTCTTGGAATAATGCAAACATTTTCACAATTTGATATTTTTTCAAAACCCCTAGTAACACTAAATTAGAAACATAAAGAATTATTGTTCATTTCCAACATATAAATTCTAACATTAATTATAGTGAACATAATGTATGTAAAAACTTAATTGATTTGTTATCCAATGTAATTTTAATAGTCAAGCTGATGGATGTGATCATGGTGATAGGGATACATTTCAAAAACTAACTAGTGGTAAATAAAGCACCGTATTAAAGTATTAAGCTTTGAATGCATTGATAAAAATGTCATATTTCATCATGTTCATTACATGTACCTGGTTTCTTTTTTTTTTGCCGATAGGTGGTTATTTCAGTTAGGTTAATAAAGAGAAACATACGAGATGTAATTAAATATCATTCTTACATATTCATTCATAAAGATGATGAAGATACCCAACATAATGATTAAAAGATAAAGAGAATAAATCAAATTGGTGATCAATATCCAAAAGACAGGATGGTGGATCTAAAGGGAATGGGTTCCAATATTTTCCTTTGTTTATTGCATGGTTTTGAATTTCACATTTACCCCAGACAAATCAAAATGAGTTATTTATTGGTTGATCTAATAAGAGGCTTTATCTTTTTGATTATGGCTAATTGATTTCAAACAGTTTGCTTATAAGTCATGTGATATCATGGTCCAAAGTTATGAGTGGTGGATCCAAGGGGAGTTGATATTGAATTTTTAATTACTTATCATGCTTATTGTAGATCATCATGGCATATACTAATAATTATTGCACATTTATTTAAACATTTAAGTAACCTTTCTTTGTGTGATAAGTGATGGATTAAAGGCATGTATATTTCACCAGTAATTGTTTTGATAGTTGAGGTGGATCCAAGGGGGTGGATAGATATATTTTTAAATATTAAATTTTGTAATGTGTCAAAGGAATCAATAATGATCATGTGATGTTTATGGTTAATTGATTTTAAACTTTTAACTTATATATATCATGTGTGATCAAAATCTAAACTTATAAGTGGTGGATCCAAGGGGGTGGATATTAATCTTTTTAAATATTTGTGGTGGGTGCAGGATCAAAGAATATTAATGATCAATGATTGTGGTTAATTTATATCAGACATTTAGCTTATATGTCATGTTTGATCATGATCTTAATTTTAAAGTGATGGGTCCAAGGGGGAGTGGATATTTATGTTATATAGTAGTTGTGGTTGATCCAAGGGGAGTGGATATTAATTTTAAATACATGTATTTGTGATGGGTAAAAGGATATTAATGATTATAGGCTTATAGCTAATTGATTTCAAACATTAAGATTATATGTCATGTATGATCAAGATCTAAACTTATAAGTGGTGGATCCATGGGGAGTGGATATTAATTTTATTTTTTTTTTAAATATTTGTTGTGGATCGAAGGATATAAATGATTATGGCTAACTGATTTCAACATTAATCTTATATGCCATGTGTGATCATGGTCTTAACTTACATTAGTGATGGATCCTTGAGGAGTAAATGTTTTATTTTAAAATATTTGTGGTGGATCAAAGGATTTTTTTATTATAGTTTTTTAAAAAGAAGAATTGATGTCCATCCAATTGTTTACAGAAGATTCCCACTAATGCAGTTTTTTCCGTCAGGAAGCAGTTTTGGAAACTGGTCATTACTCAGCAGAATCAGGAGATTTCAGTATTGTATGCAAACAAAGATAAGACAGTGTCACTAGCACAAATTTAAGTCCCCTTTCGGTTGATTGTACTTTTTCTTAACAAATAAAAATCAGTATCTCAGACACTCCTCTTCTCTTGGCAAGTCATTTGGTTGAGTTTTCTCTGGCAATAGTATTTGTTTATGACCCTCACTTTAATTTAAATGGCTCTACAAAAGCAGTTTAACAATGGATATATAACAGTCAATTTTGCATTGTTATGCCTCTAGATCTGCCACATAAAAAATAATTTGAATTTGTATATAATTGAAGATAAAATGCTTCATAAAGTATATTCAGACATTGCATTCTTATCCCATTATTCCCATATCTGCTTTTTTATTTATCCCATGGGATTGAAAATACCCAGTATTATGTACTTTGCAGGATTTTTAATCCTAAGAAGGGCAAATATGGGATTTTTAATCCTATGTTCCCTATTATGGGAGAAAAAATCCCATGGGAGAAAAAATCCCTCAAAGATTTTTTTCTCCCATGGGATTTTGGTGGGATTTTTGGTGGGATGAAAAATCCCGCCATTCTCCCATGGGATTTAAGGTTTTGACAGAGGTTTATGAGAAAACTACTACAATGTGGAAGTTGAGATTGACATGATGAGGTCAGAATAAAAAATCCCACCAAAATATAGAAATAAATCTAATGTAGGTCTTTTCGAAAGGGTACCTAAAAGTCCGGACTTTGTCGTGTCCGGACTTAAATGTCGCAGTGTTATATCCTTTTTAACTGGTTTAACAGCATTTCCTAATAAATTGATTACTAAGAAATTTTTTAGCCGGGCTTATTGCTCAAAGAGCAATTGCCGGCTTATGTGATCCTGTTCAAGGCAGGATGTTGACCCCATAGTCGCCATTTTAAAGTTACGTGCAAAAATATAGTTCTTACTCTCAACCGCTTTTGAGATAATACCCGGTACAAACGCTCAATAAAGCAACAACAATAAAACGAAGTTTTATTTATATAAAATAAACATTAGTATTAATGACTTTGAAAACTTCATAAGTCAAAGAACATAGTTCATTAGCGTAAGGATTTTTGATAATCAGTGTTACCGTAGTTTTCTACACATCGCGAGGTAAAGCAGGAGAGGGAACCAGAACTGGCCTGTTTTTTTTTAACATTCAGCTGCAGTACCAGATTAATTCTGATTCTGACAAAATCGGACCGTGGTATTAGGATTGAAAAACTCACTGTCAATGTCTTGTCATTTATATTGATAGTTTTAAAATAATTTTTTCATCAGAATATAAACGTGATTCATGTAAGAAATCCATTCTACTCTCTAAATGAGCCCGGCTCTCTGTACTTCTGAGTTCTTTGATTAAACATTCAGTTCGTTTGCAGTAATTGAATTATAAAAGAAAGAAAATGTGCCACATGGTTTTATATCGTAATTCAACATAGCCTGTGTTTTTGTTTTTTCTTTCCCTCAATAAATTTCTAATACTCCGGTTAACGAATTTTTGCATTTCTGAGGATCATATTAGTCTCTTCATTTTTTTTTCTGTTGATCTAAGATATTTTTTTGTAAATTCTCTTTTTTCAAATGCATTGTTATCACCCGGTGATGAGAATGAGATCATCCTTGGGTATCCGATGATGTTAAACAATATGCTATATAAAAAAAAAAACATCCGACTTCCGCCTAAAACGTCAGAATGAAGAGATTATTTAAAGAATACGCACAAATCGTCCAAAAATAACGCATGCATATTTACTGAATGGAGAATTTCAGCCAATATGTATACATGTTTATGTATACATGTTTCTCGTGATTTTTCGCTACATGTAAATATAAATGATAATCTTTTAAAATTAGCTGGCTTTTCTCTTATACGAAGTATAATGTAGAAATGATGCATAATTATTATTTTATTTTACAATATTACAATTAAGAGAATTTTAGATTATTTACATCAAATTGATTTTTAAGGTTATGTTTGGTACATTATGAGATATTTTGTTGATGAACACAGTCAGAAATCTTTTTAAATGGTTTACATATTTTTTTTTAATTACCGTCAGATGGAACGTTAAATAGTTCCCTATGTCAAGGTTTACAACTTTATGTCCATGTATTTTGCATGCAACAGATATAGATTACCCGCCGATAATGGCTGAAATCTTGCCGACTCGGCGTTAAGCAAAAATCAATCAATCAATGATCTGTATACTGCAGTGCTTAAAATGATATTCTATTAATTTTACATATTTATTTTTGTACATTATTGATAATAGAAATTTGAAAAAAAAACGAACGGGTTTTTATTGGGAAGTGGGGCGGGGGGGGGGGGGGGGGTTATAATGAAGGCACAGTAGAATGTGGCTGCAGTAGAAACAGTTTAATGAAAAAATCCTAATAAAATGAGCCAACTTTGAGACACAAGGCTACGTATCACACCATGCATGTTTGATTTCACGTTATCATTATATACAAAATCATGTGATTTTTTTTTCAATTTAACTTAAGAATAATTATCGTAGCATGATTTTAGTTGTGATTTTATTGGCTGCATGGTTCATGTATTTTCTGTAAGAAACGAGATATTTCTGAGATCGACCCCCTATAAATTTGGATTCGATCGCATTGGTTTCTTTTTCCTTTAAATGGGGATTACGTAAAATCAAACAAAGTGTGTTAACCAACTTGCATGCTTTGAGGATACAGGCTTTCTCAAACGTAAAATCAGCATACATGTAGATCTATATCAATTGAAAGTTCAGTTGTTCATAGAGACGAATTTATCGGTATGAAAGACAGAAAAGTAGAAATCAAAAATCTTTTTTTTGGGGGGGGGGGGTTTGGTTTTTAAAGGATCTAAAATACAGTTAACACAGTTTTGGTGATTGTAGATTATGATCAACTATTTTTTGTCATTAATTAAGCATTTTGTTTAACTCAGACAGGATGACAACTTGGATTGCTAAGCTATGACAGGTGCCCCAACTTCAAACATCTGAAAATAAACCATGACGTCACAATTGAATCGTGAAAAAACTACGATATGCTCAGAATTAATTTTGCAGACATACCAATTTCAAAATGTAATAACTTTTTTATAAATGCAGATATTTTTATTCTGTTTTCAGTTTTTGTCGTGATTTTACATGGACCACTAAAATACACAAAAATCTCAAATTCGATAAATTTTGCCAAAAGGTCGATTTCTATCCGACGAGGCTCTTGTTTTATTCTCCATACCTTTTAGGAAAATGATATACATTACTGTTTGTAATTTAGGAATAATGCACTGTCAGACAAGGTCAACACAATAATTTTGATTTTTCTAACTACAGGG
Organism: Saccostrea cuccullata; assembly: GCF_032062105.1. Classification (NCBI taxonomy): domain Eukaryota; kingdom Metazoa; phylum Mollusca; class Bivalvia; order Ostreida; family Ostreidae; genus Saccostrea; species Saccostrea cuccullata. Next base: position 37,235 of record NW_026919797.1, read on the forward strand.
ATAATTAAAATACATGTCATGTAATCATGTATTCTTGCTAGCCAGTTTGATTGGGGAAAGGGGATTTGCTCTGTGTATGAGCCATTTATTAGTAACATTTGTCCTGTTTCTGTCATATTTCTAGGTAGTGAAGTTAATCTAATATTTTAATAGATATAGATCTGTAATTGTCATTAAGTCAACTTTAAAAAGTACTATATTCCTGGTACATACAATTAAATAGCTGGAAATATCCAGTTTATGATGTACAGGCTGCTCAGTTAGACAGATTAGTTAGGTTGAAAAAGCAATATATTAGAATAGAGTTAAGAACTCATGAAAATAGAATTAAAATATGATGAGAAGGATCATTTTCTGTTTTATTATAAACATTAAAAAGATGGCATATCAAGTATTTTCATAAAGTATATTTCAAGATCCCATTTGGAGTCATTGTTGGGAGTAACATATTACATGTGAGTACTATAAGCCTGGAGAGATTTTCTTAAAAGCTAATCTATAATAATACAATTAACATGATTTATTCCCAAAGAAATCTTGCATGGTAAGTAAAGTAGGTTTTATCTAGTACAGTGTTTCTTAAAACCAGCCAGAATACATTCATACACGCTCCTGTTGAAATGAGAGGGGTTGCATGATCAGGATCACTCAATTTTATGATGGGACAATATTTTGTCTCCACATAAATTTTTCTTAACATATTTTCACATATACATGTGTAATTCTTCATCTTTAATATATATTATTTTGCTATAAAATAATCCAATGTAAGCTAATATATTAATTTTTGTTTAAGTTCTCATAACTTTACACATTTAAAAACATCAATTGAATCAAAATTTTCGGTCTACTCATTATACAGAAGTATTTAAATTTAGGAGGGATGGGGGGTCTCGAGTTGTTTTCAAGGGGATTATTACAGTTTCCCAAGTAAATAGGTTAAAATTAGGGCGGTTGGTCGTGGGTCAGTTGAATGCGGCTTCCCCATTTTATGGGGTGACCGAAAACCTATGGATTCCAAAGGTTTCGGCCATGTGTCGTTTGCGCCGAGCCATTCAACTGATGCTATAATTCATTGTGTTGCTGCTGCTTAAAACAATCTCATTTACTGTGAAAATGTGTGCTGCTTTCAACAAATTCATGAATTGGTCTGCTTTGCTTACTTGAAACAAACTCAGTTGCTGTGCAAAATGTGTACTGCTTTCAACAAATTTCATGCATAGTGTTTTGCTTGCTAGAATATCTTTTGTAACGTTCGCGGTTTGATAACCCGGAACGATAACTACAACATACATATAAACTTGTAAAGTTTATTTAAAATACATGTACATAAAATTTAATTGTAAGGTTAATTACCGTTCGCGGTATACCCGGAACGGCCATTATTATGCTTAATATATGTACATTATGTGATATTATGCTTTCATGTTACTTGCTGCTGCTGCTGCTTGTTATTTGGGGTCGCCCTTTTACGCTTGGCGACTCCTGCTGCTTTTAATATGCCACGACCAACAAACGCCAATATCAAAATAAACATGATTGTATAAAATCATGTTTGTTTTATTTTCTTCTATATAAATAAACCATTTTTAGCTTCTTCTCTCTTATGTATTGACATATTGAGTTCGTAATCTAGACGCCAATGTGTGCATACACGCGGGCGCGGAACTGCAAAAAAAAAGTTAAGATATGTTATTTACATGTAGCTTAACTTATGTCTAGTGCATTTTTCTATGTACTTCATACATTTATGCTAGATGTATAAAATAAAAAGCGTGTTATTTTAAAGCTTTTCTTAGTCAACCACTCAATGTTTATTTGTAATAATCAGTAGCAGAGTAGGCCCCTATTATCGGAAACGTGACATCTTAAAAATAGAAGCAATACTCATATATTTTCATGATTGTTTTCACATAAAAGTCAACTGTTTAATACAAATAAAAGTGTGTGCTCTTCAATATAGACACATGTATTATATATGAAAAAACTAGTGAGATCAGTATTGAAACTGTTTATGGGTTTAATGAATGGTCACCACAATTATTCGTTCATCAGCTTTTCATGCAATTAACCGGCAATAATCCGATTCCAGTAATAAATGATAATTCAGGCATATTATTCGATACCCATAACGATTTTATATGAAAATCCATTAGGCTTATTCCAATTGAACGATAATAATACATAAGTCCGTTCATCTGTTATGACATACAAATGAAGAAGTTTAAAATGACATTATATAGCACAACTTTATTTCGTGGCCACAAATTTCATTTCGTTCCCACGAATTATATTTCGTGGCCAAGAATTTTATTTTGTTCCCACTAATTTTATTTCGTTCCCACAATTTTTTATTTTGTTCCCACGAATTTTATTTCGTGGCCACGAATTTTATTTCGTTCCCACGAATTTTTATTTCGTGGCCACGAATTTTTATTTCGTTCCAACGAATTTTATTTTGTGGCCACGGATTGATTAAAAAAAATCTCATACCATGTCCAATACCAGCCACCGTAGTTATTAGTTATTCGGCTATTTAAAAAGGCATAAAACTTTAAATGAATAAATGCTGAAGCGAGTGCGATTACGACTGATTAAAACAAGCGTAAGGTAGAGTGAAATTAAATAAAATGAAAGAATCGACATGATTTCAAAGCCAAATGTTGGCTATATGGAAATAGTTTTTCTTCAAAATGTTGGCTAGGTGGGAATAAACCATATATTTCTCTTTAAAACTATCAGAGTACACAATGTTTTTCAACATCAAGGTGCCTGCGGCTCTCTGTGGCCACGTGTTTGTAAACGAAGACTGGACTACACAAAGCGACAGACCTGGATGAAACTGTTTGCTATATAACAAAGTCTTGAATTATAGTACATGTATATTTGAAAGAATTTTTATTTATGTTTAATGTTTATTTAATTTTATAGATAATATGTGGAGATTCAAAAGAGTGTTGGTAAAAATAATATGTGCATAGCATGCGTAGTACGAACCAATCACAAGATTTCCTTCATTAATTCCTTCCCATTAGCTCCTTTTCAATTACAATTGCAGATGAATTAAAATACACAATAACACGGGATTGAGAAATATATATATATATATATATATATATATATATATATATATATATATATATATATATATATATATATATATATATATATATATATATATATATATATATATATAAATTTGTATTGTTACGTGAACAGACAACAAAAAGCGATTATATTTCAAAATGATTTTTTATGCACTAGTGTTTGGAATTCAGATTAAAAAAGATCGGTATTCTAATTCTTATTGATAAAATATAATTATAAACATAATTTTCCATTCATCAATTGTACTTTGTACGAATTTGATCTTTTAAACGCGATCACAAATACTTGCTTTGATTATGACCACAGATGGCTAGTACACTGGTGACCTCGATCGGCAGCGTGGGATTCGCGCGTTGGATTACATACCTGTATAAACATCGAGCTGAACATGGAGATGTAATATGCATGCAGCTAATGATCGTGAATTATTCAATGCATACACTTTAAAATTACTTACATAGTTTTTTGTAATAATAAAGGTAGAAAGATAGATTTATTATTCTCCGCTTATGAACACTATTAAACTAATTTAAAAATGAAGAAAAGAAAGACTATTTGTAGTAAATAATTTAATAGTGAACCATAAAGCACGTTAAAACCCTTATTTAAAAGAAAATTCACATTAAATACCATAGGGTATATTATTGATAGCAAGTCTGTTTAAATTACACACATGAAGAGGTTTGATTTCCTCGCCGAATGATAAAGTTACCTGTTTACCTTGCCTACTTTCTAATACGTAGTACGCAATACCCCATTTATACTCGAAAAAACAACATTTTCAACAGATTAAAAAGGTATTAAAGAACAATTTTGATCGTAACATCCAGATCGAAATATTTACCGTTTTTGAGCTATAAAGCAAAAACTTTCAAGCTCACTAGATCAAGCCCCTTTTGACTGGTATAATGTGAAAGTCCTTGCAATTATGCAACATTTTTTTTTTACATGTCTTAACAAAATATTTTTAGTTTTTAAGATATAAAGGAAAATATGTCGAATTTTTGCTGTTTTCCGCGTTCTAACTTTTGACCCCTTTCTAGCACCATTTTTAATGCAAAAATCAAAAACCGATGTGCGCAACTTCAATGCTTCCTCTTTTCAATTTCAAAAAGTTTTGTGCTCCAATTATTACCTGAGCCTTTGTCTGGAATACAGAGGTATGAAAATTTCATTCAAAGGGGAATAACTCTTAAATAGAAAGTTATTTCCGAATTATGGAAACAATATTCTAAAAGAAGTTTAGAAAGCCTCACGTTTTAGAAAGTCTAAAAGCTCTGAAAATTTGAACAAAATTTGTTCAGGAATGAGGAAGATATGAAGCGTCAAAGTTGGTGTCTAGGGAAAAAAAAAGAATAATAAGAACTAGAGCCGAGCTCGTTGCAAAGCCACGAGTAGGTCTTCCGTCGGAGCTGCGGACAGGGAGAAATGTCCTAGGGTCAAGGTCATGCCACGTTCTAAAATGTTAAAGCAATCTTTTGTATCTTTTAAGGGTTCATGTAGATACATATGTATCAACTTATTTATGTTTTACTATTAAAAAAGATAGTAAAGGAATGTTTGCGACATTGACTTTCTTAAAATGACTTTACGTTTCACCATGACACACGCTGTCGATAAGCAAAGCCCATTTGTGTGCTACCTTATTGACGAATTCTTAAGCTTTCCTTTTTCGATAGGCCTTGTCCCAGCTTATACGTGTATACATGTGTAAAACTAGGTCTGAAAGAGTTTTCCTTTCTTTACCAAATGTCTATATGCTAGTATTTGAAATGATTTTATCACAGGTTACATACATTTGATTTTTGTGTAATACGAAAACCCTATCTCTGCTCATTCAAAAGTTATGATCAAGGTTACAATTTTGAAAAGTAAGGCAAGCCTCAAGGTCACGTTAGCATAATCATTGTATCGGTATTTACAAAAATGTTGTACACAGTGAAATACACAGTGGTAAAATAAAAGCCCTAATCGATCTCTTTTCGTTCAAAAGGTATGACTTTAGTTAATGTTTTTAAAAAGCGGGTCAAACTTCAAGGTTAAAGGGTAAAAGATCATAATGAATTTTCAAAGGCGTTGACACAGGTAATACATGTTTATGTTTATAAAATGAAAGGTTTCAATAGTTATGGTCAATTCAAAGTAATGTTATTTTTTAAGTAGGTCAAGCTCCAGGATCAAGGTCATGGGGTTAAAAATCACAGTATATTTGAAAATAATGCACATTTGAAATATGAAAGTCCTATTTCAACTCATTCAATAGTTATTATCAAGTTTGAAGTTCTCGTGACAGATGGACACTGTCAGACTGGTTGACAAATAAGGTTTAATGTGCTCTAATAAAAATAAATACATGTTATTTGAAAATGATAAATTGAGATATACGAATAATAAAAATAGAAAATATTAGAAAAAACTGCGTTGAAGCTACAGTATATTCAATATCCGTATTTTTCAACTGCTTGAATCTAAAAATATTATTTACCGTGTGTCTCCAGCACATTCCTTAAAATTTTCAACAGTAAAACATTTCTTACAACCGTTTTTAATACTCTTCTGAGCCTGAATTTGAGATAAAATGGGTGGCACTGAAGCTCTCTGGTGATCCATCTCAATTTTTTCAGAACAGCTAGCGAGCTACAGATCTGCAGCTAGACAATTGTCACAAAGTTAATTTTACAAATTCATTTGAAATGTAACAGAATTGAATTTTATGAAAGGATTATTTCTAATGCTTATTTTTAACATGCTAAAATTATTTACCTATCAAGTTAAGTTAAGACAGTAAAAAGGAATTTGTCACTCAGTATTTATCTAAGTAATTCGTGTCAATCCTAAACCTCAAAAAGCGTTTGACTTGTATGATAATTGCGCATGTGTGAAAAAACTGCCGTGGACTATCCTGGACGTGAACATTAGATGTACTGGACATTCCGTCTTCAAGAAAATATACTTTTACTCTGGACAATTCCGAGTTACCAAAACGTTTGTGTGTATGTCCATGTGTGAGCCTTTCAACATGTCTTTGTTTCATGTGACTTGATTTATTTTTCAGAATACAAACTTTATCTTTTTATTGCTTGACTTTCGTTTTATAAATTACTTGTGTTACTCTCATCAATTATATTCTATTAACTTTGTTAATGTTTAATTGCTAAAAATATAGTGTATAAATCCAGAATGAAAATAATGAATGTAACAAATAAAATTATTAATTGTCGGAAATGCAATGCAAAATTCGGGAAATCAAATGCAGCGAAAACTGGTTACCCCCTCCACCCCCCCCCCCAAAAAAAAAAAAAACATCTAGTACATGTAGTACATGTACACACTTCGATGCTCGATTGAATACTCTAATCTGCACAAGTTTGAGAAATTAAAATGTTTATGAATAAGAAAGTTCAGTGACGCATACTTATCTTTGCTGACCTTTTTTTTTTTTATTCATTTGACAACCTGCGAATTAAAAACAATGTCGCGGATTATTCGTTCACATTCTTCTATAATTTTTTTATATAAATAATGCTAAATTAAGCATCAATCGAATGAAAGATGATAAGTATTTTTCCTATTTCCCGTTTTGTAATTTAAACTAAATACAAGGAGAAAGTTGTCTCTGAGTAATATGTATGACATCCAGCTATATAATACGTTGAAAACTTTATTTCAACAAAGATTAATATTCAATTTAGTTATGTATATTATTCTTATCCAGTTTATTTCAGTTATACGTGTTATGCGCGTACGCATAAAGAATTCTTCTTCACTTGCCGTATAATATCACCTACCTGTAAATGGACTATAAAGTTTTATGCACATTTAATAACACATGATTTGAACAAAATAATTTTTTGAGATCAATAAGATGTTAAAGAATCTATTTCATATCGATAAATTTACCGTTTTTGAGTTATAGAGCAAAAACTTTCAAGGTCACTTGAACACTAATTTGATGGGTCAGTCCCTTTTTAATGATGTCAAATAATAGATCTTAAAATTATGCACAACATTTGTGAAACATGTCCTAACAAATTATTTTAGTTTAAAAGATACATAAGGAAATGTACGTAAATTTTTGCGCTTTTACGCATCTTCATTTCTGAGCCCTACCTAGCACCGTATTGAGCGCAAAACTCGAAAAAGAAAAACCGATGTGCATAACTTCAGTTCTCCTATTATTTAAATTCAATGAAATTTTTGTTCCAGCTTTTTTCCTTTCTGAGCCTTTGTCTGGAAACGAACAGTACCAAATTTTCAATTAATGGGATGTAACTCAAAAACGGAAGGGAATTTTTGAAATGTATAGAAACAATTTAATGAAATTTTGTGACGTTTAAAAACTCTGAAAATTTTGAGCGAATTCCGTTGAGATATGAGCGAGTTATGAGGTCTCAAAGTTTGCGTCTAGGAAAAAAGAAAGAAAAAAGAATAATAGGGAATAATCTTAACCATCAGAATCAGTAGAAGGTCATCCGCCTGAGCGGAAGACCTTAATAATCTTTATCATCAGAATCAGTAGAGGTCTTCCGTTGGAAACGGAAGACCTTAAATATAAAACCCTAGCACCACCTATTCATAGGTTATGACCAAGGTTAACGTTATATATATATATATATATATATATATATATATATATATATATATATATATATATATATATATATATATATATATATATATATATATATATATATATATATATATATATATATATATATATATATATATATCGGGATGTCAAATGGGTCATTTTTTAATACTCGGTTACTCGGACGTTTTTCCGATCGAGTACCCGGGTACTCGCTAAAAGTGTAAATAAATATGAACAAGTTAATTGATAACTGTAAAACATTGTAAACTTTTGTAGAAATAAAACCACATTGTCTGATGGGAGGTTTACCTGTAAATCTGTTGTAACAATTATGACCACTTTGTTCCCGACGAAATTTAATGTAACATTTTTTAAAGTTAAATTTATCAGATAAATACGAGAAATAAAATCATAATTGGTTCACAGTGGTTTTGATTAGAATAATAATCTGTTCCCTAATTTAATGTAACTCTTTGATGCGTTTTACGTCCGAGTGATAAGTCGTCAGAGCTACATGTACAGTATCAACTTGATCAAGTTATCATTTAACAGAGCGGTTTTATAATCTTCGTACATTTTTCAATCCTAGATTTCATAGAGCAAATTAGGAGACGGTATGTTGTAGATTGGTGCAACGATTGCCATAAGATTTTTAAAGCCTTAAATTTGTATTCAACCATTTGCATTAATTGGAACGTAATCAAACGCATCCATATCAACAATCGCACGTGCAATTTCGTCTGTCTCTTTCCCCGAGAATTTACGGCTTCTGGAAAATTTACAAAATTATCTTATTTAAACATAATAGACCTTAAACGATGTTCAATGAAAACAAATAATTAGAGCAAACTAAAATCAGGGTAGAAGACAACCGAAGGTGAGAAAAGCCATGTAGGTAGCAGGTGCTTGGTCACGGTAATTACTGTATAAACACTGCCACAGGCAATAACGGTCATTTAGAGGCGCAGGAAACCCTAATTACTGTATGTACAAGCGCAATGAATATTTAAGGGTTTAAAACCAATGTTATCATGCACAATAAATAAGCTTAGAAATATTTTAAAACATACATCCGAGTAACCGAATACCGATTTTAGTATTCGATACTCGGACGTTCGATCGAGTACCCGGTTAACCGGGTACTCGTTGACATCCCTAATATATATATATATATATATATATATATATATATATATATATATATATATATATATATATATATATATATATATATATAAAAATATTATATATATATATATGGTATATATAGGTATGACTAATTCCAGGGTCAAGTTCAAAGGGTCAAGGTTGTTGCTATCTAAAGAAAGGTCTCTTCTAAAAGATTACATATGCTTTTTATGAAAGCGGTGGCCCAAACCATTCAAAATTTATGCCCAGGGTTAAAGTGAGTAAACAGTAGGTCATACTAGTACTCGAAAGTAAAAGGGTCAAAATTGTTGATATCCAATTAAAGGTCCTGTCACAAGAATTATATATGTGAAATATGAAAGCTCTAATCCCAACTGTTCAAAAGTTGTGGCCAAGGTAAAATTTTTTGAAAAGTAGGTCAAATTCAAAGGTCAAGGTCAAAGAGTCAAAGTTATTGATTTCCAATGAAAGGTCGTCTTACAAGAATAACATATGTGAAGTATGAAAGCCATAGCCCTTACTGTTCAAAAGTAATGTCCTAGGTTTATTTTTTTTGTAAGTACGGAAATGTCCTAGGTCAATGTCAAAAGGTCAAAATTGATGGTTTCAAATAAAAGGTCGTGCCACAAGAAATTAATATTTGAAATAAGAAATTTCTTGTATCTACCGTTAAAAAATAGGGCCAAAATTAAAGTTTGGATTTTTTGTATTAAAATAGGTCATACTGCAAGTTCAATGTAAAAGAGTCAATGTTCTTTATATAAAATGAGAGGTCCTGCCACATGGATTGAATATGTGAAGTATTGTGGTGCTATTTCTAACCCTTTAAAAATTATGATCTTGGTTGTATTTGAAAAGCAGGTCAAACTACAAGGTCAAATTCAAAGGGTCAAATTTCTTTGTACCAAATATAGCGTCATCAAATGGGTTATATGTAAGTATGAAGGCCCTACCTGTTCAAAAGTTATGGCCAAGGTTAAAGTTTTTTCATGAGTTCAGCCATTTCAAATGTTAAGGTCAAAAGGTCAAAGTTGTTGACACTAAATGAAAGGTCTTACCACAAAGAATACATATATGAGGTATAATAGTCCTGATATATACTGTTCAAAAGATATGGTCAAAGTAAAAGTTTATTAAAATTAGGATTCTTCTCTAGTTTCAAATTGATGAAATATTTCAAAGTGTCTTCTATTTTAACGTAAAAAAAGACTTAAAAGAACATTTTCTTTTATAATAACAATTGTACAACTCTAAATAGAAATGGTAATCTGTGTTTGAAAAAAAAACTAGGAGGGACTATATTTTTGATGAAATGGTGCCGAATGAAAATATCTTCTTTTCTCTTAAAAATATAATGGAACAATGAATTTAGTTTTTTTTTTTTTTTTTTTTTTTTTACACAATCAAGGACTTGAAGAAATTTATCAATATAAGTGTACACGTAGTTAATAATAAGGGAATTAATTTTTAGAATATTTCAAATATAATCAGATAAACACTTGTCTAAAAATCTAAGTCCCCACTTTATTTTGTTTTCCAATAATGTCAAAACTTTAACATCAATGTACTAGTTGCTTAAAAGTTTGCCTTTAATTTGCAATACTAACTGGCGAAGGCCAAAAAAACTTCTAATCGAGTGTGTAATAACTCCACCGTGACCGTTTTTGTTAAAAAAGCATGAAGGTCGAGATCCGTGTTTTTTCGTGTGTATTCTTCATATATTTTACATCTATGTGTTTTCAATCTTAACTCGTATTTGATAACTAAAAACAGAAAAAAGTTTGATTAAGGTATTCAATGTATAACTACATACTTGAGAAATGAATGGTTCAGTATTTTTAATCATGGTAGCATTTTGAAGATGTTATAACATAAAAACGCTCCACCAAATGAATTTACAATATTTTGATTATTGTCCAATTAATTGCACCTTGAATTTTACATTGAAGTATCAGATTTTGTAAAAAGTAATCTGAATTTCAATTGAATTTGAATCTCTTGGTGAAAATACGCAAACTCCCTCTTTAATAAAGTGTGAAATAAAATGAATTTTTTACCGCAGAAATTTTGAGAAATCAACAATTTTCTTCCTTTCATCAAGGGCAGAAAAATCTCCAAAAACTTTTAACGTGCAAAATGTCTTCTTACATGTTATTATTCTTTTGAATTTTTATTATTTACAATGTATCTGTTATCGTTATCTTGCAATGTATTTTTAACCAGTTTAAAATTATTCGAAATCGTTCAAAATCACTTCTTTACCCATTGAATACCTTAAAATGCGGTGTATGTCCACACAACAATGCGAAAGTGAAGTTGAATGGCCCATGGTCGTCGTAGTTAACGAGAGTTCTGTTTTCTTTCACTGTATGCTTACTAAAAACCTAAATAATAACCGCCTGAATTCCTTTCAATCATTAAAAATCGCTAGATGTTCAACAAATGCAACAAAATCATCGTAAAGTTTATCAGGAAAAATCAATGGAACCGGAACCGTAAGTACCTTTCCCTCAATGTCAAACCGGGGGATTCGGGAATACATGTAATGAGACATTATGTGCCTATATTGTCAGCAAGGCAGAGGTATACGAGGGTCGTTCAATAAATAATGCAACATATCATCATTCAAAAAATATGAAAAAGTACATAATACATATTCTTAATAGTTTCAATCCCTAAAGGCATTTCCTGTTACCAGTTTCATGTGTCTTAAGTCTTTGAATCCATGAACAGAAATCCTCAGCATACTTCTCTTTAGGGATACCCCAAAGACACTGAGAAATTTCATTTCCCATGGCATATCTGACATTGTAAAATCTTCCTTTGATTGTTTTCATGTGTTTTGGGAATGAAAAGATCTCACAGTGGCTGCAATTAAACTAATGTGGGTCATTGAAAAGTCTTGTATACTTTCTTTTCTTCAAAATTTTATTTTTTCTCTCAGAGTATATCCAACTGCGTTGTTAAGCACAGGAAAAATACCATAGTCACCGAGTTTTGGCCTTCCTTTGCAAAAAATCTGTTCAACTTTCCTGTATGCGATTTGAAGATAAAACTTAGTATTGCTAGTCCTTCATTTGGATGCATGTTCGTGTTTTGATGGACCTCTTTAAATACATGAAAACTAATGAAACATGTTTGCAGCCATTACTTCTCTTTATCCTAATTAAATGACACCCTTTTCTTTGATTCCTCATTTTTTATCATTAATCATATTTTACGACTATAATAAGAGCACCAATATTTCGTCATACATCAAGCAAGTTTATCAATTCTTCAATTTTGTTTAAAAATGTGTTTTTAAGTAAACCGTATGCACATTTAACGAATATTCTCTCTTGGACATTTGTGAGAAAATAGGGCACCTATCTGATTGAAATATTGTTATATGTTGTTCCTTTGTCTGAATTCTATAAAATGCTGAGACGATTTAATGATAAGTATTTTAACAATGTCTTTCCATGTAAATATACTTTTTTCAAATTACATGTGGCAAATAAAGTCGATATTTTGTGATGTCCCCACAAATTTCAATTGACCATATTGACTGTTATATTTGAACCCTTGTTTTTTTTTCTTCTGAATTATTGAATCCATCTGAAAAGTATACAGCTTTAAAGATTATTTTTTCCACTTATAAAAATTTTATCTTAAATATGAGGTTTGCGGCGATTTATGTAGAAAGCACAGTTTTCAAATACGCACTTATTTTCATCTTCTTGGCGGCGATCATTTATAAACAGTTTTCAGCTCAGTGTAGTGACCATGCTTACTTTAAAAATGAATTTCTTTGCGAAGACACGATGGAATTTCGTGGGGTTTTCTGTGTTTAGTAGATCTTGAATAGAACTTTTCAAATATGAAAAAATAAAATCAAATGCCTCAATATTTATTATGATATACTGAGTATTGCATTACTTATTGAACGACCCTCGTACTTTTGGCAAGCCCCAGTTGTCATTGTAATCTCATCCATTACGAACATTTATGGAAGAAGACAGGCCGGAGTGTGAGACTGCTTTTCCAGCAATAGAATCTAGCGGAACTAGAGGACGACCTAGTCTCCACATGTAAAAACATTCAATAAAAGAATTTTTCTTAAGTATTGTGAACTCGTTGAGGCACGGTTGTCCTTCTGTAAATTCGTTAAAACGAAGGATGATGTAATATTTAACGTTGTGAATTTTTAGGTAACCTGAGTTAACTCAGGTGACCTATTGCTATATGTATCTGTTTTCGTCCGTCGTCGTGCGTCGTACATCGTTCGTCGTGTGTTAACATTTGAACATTTGCAGCTTCTTCTCTGCAACCATTCAACCAATTTCCACCAAATTTTATATAAAATATCTGTGGGTGAAGGGGAACAAAAGTCATGAATTTTATGGTCCCCCCAGGTCCTGAGGGGTGGGGCCAAAACTACTAAAATTAGTGCAATCTTTTAAAATCTTCTTCTTTACTCCTGGACATCAAGAAGTCAAACTTTAGCATTGAATGTAATCACCATTGAGTCTTCTACCATAATTATGAAATTCATGGCCCCAGGGTCAGGGGTTCTAGTGCTAGAGTGGGACTCTATTGATTATAAAGTGAAAATGCATTATTTCTTTTAAAATCATCTTCTCTGCTTCTGGGTATTAAATAAACTAAGTAAAAAGTTATGATGAGGAAGAATGAATTTTGCAAAATTGTGAATTTTATGGCTGCAGGGTCAGGGGTGCTGTTGTTAGGGCGGGGCTCTATTGATTATATATTGAAGATGCATTAATTCTTTAAAAATCTTCTTCTCTGTTCCTGTATATCAAGTAAACTAACCAGGTACATATTTATGATGAAGAAGAATGAATTTTGCAAAATTGTGAATTTCATGGCCCCATGGTCAGGGGTTCTACTGTTGGGGTGGGGGGGGGCTCTATTGATTATATAGAGAAAATGCAGAATTTGTTTGACAATCTTCTTCTCTGCTCCTGGGTATTCAACAAATTAACGAAGTATACAGTAATGATGAGCAAGAATGCTTCTTCAAAAATTGTTACTTTTATGGCCCCAGGTTCAGGGGTTCTGTTGTTAGGGTGGTGCCGTATTGATTATAAAGTGAAAATACGTTAATTCTTTGAAAATCTTCTCTGCTCCTGAGTTTTAAATAAACTAAATAAGTATATAGTTATGATAAGCAATTAAGAATACCTCTTCCAAAATTGTGAATGTTTATGGCCCCAGGGTCAGAGGTTCTGTTATTAGGGTGTGACTTTATTGATTATATTGTGAAAATATATTATTTCTTTAAAAATCTTTTTCTCTGTTCCTGGGTATTAAATAAACTAAGTACATAGTTATGATGTGGAAGAATACCTTTGTGAATTTTATGATTCCAGGCTCAGAGGTTCTGTTGTTAGGGCCGGGCTCTATTGATTACATAGAGAAAATGCAGAAATTGATTGAAAATCTTCTTTTCTGCTCCTGGGCATTAAGCAGATGAACTAACTATATAGCTATCATAAGCAAGGGCCATTCTTCCTGCAGCTAAAATGTGAATTTCAACGCCCTTGGGTCATGGATATCATAGAGGGGTGGGGGGGGGCTCTACTTATATAATGGAAATGAATTAATTGATTGAAATCTTCTCATTTGTATTAATCTAATATTTTTGTTAAGCAAGGGTGCCTTTTCCAAAATTGTGAAATGTGTGGACCGAGGGTCAGGGGTTCAGGTGTGTTAGTGGCACTATATTAATTATTACTTTTTGTTCCCCTATTCTGTCTATGGGTATAAGTAACCAAACTAAACATGTTCCATGTAAGTATATAGTTATGATTAGCATTGGTGCCTCTTTCAAAATTGTGAATGCTATTACATCTAGTTTAAAACATGAACCAAAGTCAATCGTTGTAAAGATGTTGCATGATGCTCAAGTAACCTAAAAGGCCATGGGCCTCTTGTTCATTTTAGCGTGCCTTAACGTTTCTGCATATTGTGTTTAAGTGCTTCAATAAAAAAATAGTTGAGAAAAATGTTTTGCTTCTTTTTTATCCTTTATATTGAATTATATTGTAGAAACATTTTAATATAAGAGCAGTGTAATAAACAAGAACAATGTTAGCTTTTAAAAAGGTTCCAATCTAAGTACAGATTTAAGCCAAAAAAGGAAAAAATGTATTTTTGTGTCCCCGTAAACGTAGTTTCGGAGTATATAGTTTTTGTGGTGTCTGGCCGCCCGTCCGTCTGACTGTCTGTTACTCTGTCTGTTTATTCGCAAAAACTCAAACCTTGCCCATAACTTTTGATTTAGTGGAGCTACGTCTTTCATATTTCACATGTGTCTAATTTTTGATCTATTGACCTTGACCTTGGAAATTGACCGACTTTTACACAAAAATTTCCAATATTAAACTTGGCCATATCGCGGGTATGTTAAGGAAGCATATAAGTCATTTTTCGGAAAATTTATACATTTTTAAAGAAAATTAAGTTTGATAATTTAAAAAAAAACCGCTGATAAACGTAAACTATTATTATCTTATGCATAAAGATAAAAGAGTGTCTAAAGCAATGACGTGCACCACCACCACAGCATCACGTGACTTCTATTAATAACGATTTTTTCCTTAATAAAAAAGCTAACAGAACAGCAATACCCCCGGAGTTTGATAATTTCTTTGAGTAAATTATGTTGTTGAAAAAAATCTCTTTTGCCTAAAAGAGCTGCTAGAATCCAACTGTGCCGTCAGTAAATAATTATTCCACACATTTGCACGAAACCTTACCCGATGTTTTGAATTTTTTACATATGAACCCTGATTTTTCATTAAACCATGCTTAACTCGGGATTCCAACAGCACTTTCCAACTATTTTAGGAGGCAAACTTTCCATATGTACAGATCTGATGTTTTGAAATATTCACCTTATTGTTGTTCTGTTGCATTATTTTTGTCACAAATGACAGAGGAAAGGCCGACCGGGATACGTATATAGCTGACTCTCTTCGAAAGAGAATAAACGTATCTTTGTACATGCCTTATTGGCCAAATTCTCTTTACACAGCATTATCAATTCCCAAGTTACTTGATGTACACATATGACGTCATCGGTGGTTGATTTTAATCAAAATGACAGAATACAGCATTACAATATAAGGGCATTTTATTTTTGTTCATGTTTACACGTTTCTATTCATTTTCTAGAGTTGAATTACATCTCTAAATACCAATATTAAGAAAACTTGTGTTTTAAAATTGACGTCATGTCGCCTACTATGACGTCATAATGTAGCACTGATTTAGTCAAGGTAGAATATTTTGTATGCTTCCTTATTCCCCCTGCGATGTTTTGAACAGTATAAATCAGAATATTTATACTTCATATATGTATTCTTTGTTGAAAGAACTCTCATTGGAAACTGTAAAAAAAAAACTAGCCTTTATCATCACTTTTGAATGGTAAGGGATAGGGCCTTCATACTTCTCCGTTATCCTTTGGAAAGCACCCTTCATTGGATACCAACTTGACCCGTTGACCTTGTAGTTAGACTTACTTTTACAAATGAAACCTTGACCATAACTTTTGAAGGGTAAGGGCTACTGCTTTCAAACTTTACATATTTACTCCCTGTGACAAGACCTTTTATATGATTTCAAGACCTTTGACACTTCAACCTTGGAGTTTGACCTACTTTTTAAAATAATTACCTTTCATATAATTTCTGAACGATTAGGGCTAGATCTTCCATACTTTACATATGTATACCTTGTGGCTAGACCTTTCATTGGATACCAATGACTTTGAACTTGAAGATTTCCATTCTTATGAAAAATACTTTAACATTGGCCTATTTCATATTTCACAAATTTTAATCTTTGCTATGTTGCATTACAGGGGCATCAGTGTTTTACAAACACACATTGTCTCTCTTTTAGAGAGATGAATTTTTTAAATATAATTTTTTATCTTTATGTGACAATTTTTCTATATGTGTAAATAAGAAAAAGATGAATTTAAGAAACATATAAAAATAACTTATATATGATAAATATAGGAAATTTGAATTATTTATTTCAATTACATTATTTATGTCAATAAGGTGATATCATCTAATATACCCTATAAGATTTTATGTAAAAAGAAAAGCGTTCAATCTGTAAAAAAAAAAGATTACAACAAAGTGTTTATCATTTTTCAAACTAGACAACTTGTCCACAATTTTATCGGACAACCGTCGTAGATAGGAATTTTTTGTATTTCTTTCATAACCTTTTCTGAAGTGTATACGTATAGGTACGTATGTAAGATTACCTTTTTTAGTTTTGAGGTACTATAAGGTAGAGAATCTGAAAATGTAATTGTCCATGACCTTGCTATCAAATAAATCCGCTGCTACAATAAAAGTTTAAATTTGTTTTCTTGAAAGATTGCAAATGCATGTAAATAATTTTCGATTAGGACCATTTTCTTGTGTGACGCTGGAATAATGATAGCACTTCTAAAATTGCAATTTTAAAGAAAACACGCTGATTTCGATACCTCTGGGGGAAAATGTTTGAGATATTTTAAAAAATATAATATGATTTTGATAGCACACATCGTAGGGATGTTTGTCAAAAGCTTTACCCGGTAATAGAATTGAAAGTTTAAGCTTCTTTGTTAGACATGATATAACGTACACATTTCTTCATAGTCATGATGGTGAAGATTGATTTACTTTCAAAGAAATACCCAGCCGCTACTAGCATGAAAAGTACGTAATTGACCAATTTATTTGAAAGTGAATAACATCCTTTCAATCAAAGGTCTAAATCTGTGAGAAAGTGTTCATTCTTAACAGTGGTCTTTTTTAATCTGATTAAATGTAATTAATTCTTCAAAAATAGGTAAATTAAAATACTTATTTATGTTTACATTCCCTGTAAAATAATCAGTGACATTAGCCCTTTACATTATAATACAGTTATCTTTATTAATTTCACAACAATTTATATTTTTGCAAAAATATTGTTATAATTTAACAATAATAGGACAATTAGAATCAGGATTTAGATATTTATCAAATATTGATAATCAAATAAAGATAATCAAATATGCTCGAGCTCACGTTTTACTGCAATTTAATCATGAGGATCCATTGCGGTATAAAAATAAAGGAGCAATATTTTTAGCAAATTTCTTTACCATTTTCTATCTTATTTTGATATACTATGTATCATTGAATGTCATACTGTCTGTCATAATAGACATTCATATGAAAAAAAAATCAAATAAGGTTCGACAATTAGTGAAATATATGATTTATTCATTTAATTACAGTCATGGGTTTTGCTTTTAGGCAATGCAACTTAAATGACATTTAAATCTACATATTGCTACATTTCAATTTATTCTAGTTTTTACTTCAGCAAATCACATTTGCATTTTAACCAGAATACACATCAGTGCAAATATCTGACAGTATTTCCCCCTAACCTTTTCAGGCACTTTCATTTATATGATAATGGAAGGGCTTCAGTGCTCTGTTTTGAATCAGAATCAAAGAAATTTTTTAAAGTCAATTTTTCTTCTTGCTTTAAATGCATATTTACGGCTTGAGTCAAAAACGTCTAGCTAGCACAGTCATTCAACGAGAAGATATTTTTTTTACTCTATATGAGAACTCACCCATCAAAGTTGCAATTGTCTTGAAAAACCTTAAAACAAATAAAACAAAGTACCTCTTCCAGAACCACTTGAAGGCCTTAAAAGACAACAAAATCATGTGCTCCGTGAATGCCTTGTTTAAAAATGTGAATATGTTTTGTCATAACACCGAGCCTCTTTACCAGTTCATAGGGGGAGAAACCAGTCCCATATTCATTTGTAGCAAAACATCTCCAAAATACAATTCAATTCATTGGTCTCAATCCTGCTCTGTACAAAGGCCATAGTTTCAGGATAGAAGCAGCTACACATGCCGCGAAGTTAGGTTTTTCGGAAAACAGTATTTAAAAAATGGGCCGATGGAACTCAGATGCAATTCGTAAGTATGTACGACTCGAAAGCTTTAAGATACAGTAACTTTGTCAAAAAAAAAATTGCATAACTATTTTTGTTGGAATAAGAAGTAAGTACAGGTTAACTACTATTTTTCAAGAACTCTAGACATGTGGTGTTTTTTTCAATCCACAAGGTCAGAAGTAAACGGCTAGGGGATTGAAAAAAAAACATTTATTACAAGTGCACAGGTCAGAAGTAAACTGCGGTGTAACTGAAACTATACACAGGTCAGAAGTAAACTGCTATGTAACTAAAACTATACACAGGTCAGTAGTAAACTGCTATGTAACTAAAACTATACACAGGTCAGAAGTAAACTGCTGGGTGTCTTAAACTATACACAGGTCAGTAGTAAACTGCTGTGCAAACAGGTTTTCATGTAAATATATAGGGATGTTTATATTTGGAAAATGTTTTTTGCCTTGTTATTCACATATATGTGTAGTGCCATGTATTATTTAATTATTATTTATTTATTTTCAATAAATGACAATTCACACAATTCATTGGTTAATATACTCCGGTTTGGCTAATTCCCCGATGGACGCCAAATACACATTACATATGAAATGTTTAGATTTTAAGAAAACAAAATCTCTGGTACTACAAAACACATGATTACATAAATGCTATTATTTGACAATAATGCTGTAATAACTACACAATGTAAATATGCTATAGCCAAACTTTAGATCTTTGCTATGTAATGAAAGAGAAAATGAAGCTCGAAGTTGAAAGAAAATTTCTCTTAGACAGGGTGACGTTTTAAATAAAAGCTACCATATTCAATTAATTTTTCTATGATCGCATTGCCCACTGTTATGCCATCCCCACCAAAATAAGAATAAGCAACCATAGCTGCAATTTGAATGGCGTACATTGTATACATATTGAAAATGTATGCCCTTATTTTTTCTCTCCTATCTTCCTCATTGGAAGTGTCACCAATAAAGTCGAGGATTTTACTAAGATAACTAAATAACTTTTCTGTGTTTGAACTGAGTTTAGATTCAAAGAATTCAGGGTTGTTTTCCTCTTTAATTTTTTCGACAATATCTAAAAGTTTGAGAACATCCTCTTTTTGATCTTCAAGGTTATAAGAGTAATCAATTGCCATGTATCGCTTCTTAATTGCTTTTAAAAGTTTTTTCATAGAGTGGTTCTCTGGAACTTTTTCTACAATTTTTTCTAAGCTACTTTCCTTCTCTATTCTCTTCTTTTTTGTAAAAACTAATACCAAATAATCATGAAATGTCTGTCCAAAATATTTCTCGTATTCATCTAACACTCTTTTATCTTCTTTTGTAAACCTGCCAGGTTCAATGATCATCACAAAAGCATGTGGTCCTGGAGACACCATTGTGTATGACTTAGTTATTTCTGTTAGCACCTCTGACGTACTTAAGCTGGTATCCTCTAGCCCTGGGGTATCTACCACAACAAGCTTACGGCCAAATCGACAAGTTGTATGATATGATGTTGTACGTGTCTCAGACAACATACCGATATCTGTTTTGAAAGCCTCTTTTCCCAATATAGAATTTCCTGTTGCACTTTTACCAGCTCCTGTTTTCCCAATTAAAATTATACGAGTTTCCTTCTTCATACATGTTCCTGCAAAAATGATATTTATAAGCCACTATATTATGTTTTGCATGTTCACTAAATAATTTTTGATTTTTTAATTATTTCATGTTGTTTTAAAGAAAAAATACAAGTTGTTGCGATTATTAATATTTGGAATTATTGTAAAAATAATGGGTACATAGGAGCACTTTTTGTGAATACTAAAACGTCGCGCCCACTAGTGGGAATTTGCAACCACTATTGAAATAATTATTTCAATAGTCGTTGAAAGTGAATTTCAATAACAAACATAGTATGCAACCAGTATTAAAATTCGACCACTATTGAAATAATTATTTCAATAGTGGTTAAGAGTAGAGATTTAGAAATTAGAATATCTAGATTACATTGAAATGAGAGGAAAAACTGCTAATCTTGTGTAAAACTTTTTGATGAAAAAATGGATGTTTTTAATAAAAAGATTTAGAATAAAACGAAATTGTTGCTCACATTCATGGGATTACTTGCACTTCATATACGAATAGTAAAGCCAATGTCTGCTCGTCAAGTCATTAAAAAACTAATTTCTGGGGAAGTTAGTATTAGGTTTATTAAAGTGTTTGTGTTATTTAAAAAGTGATTTAAATGTGGTGGTACGGTGTTTTGAAACGTATTTTCATCTTCGTTTAAAATAGTCATTAACCAGAAGTCGTAATTTTAATAGTATACTCAATACTCAGTAAATGAATATAAAATGTTGGAAAACATAAAGAACCATTAATCCTTGTATTTTTTAACAGCCGAGTTATTTCAATAAGTCTTGCAATGTGGTTTTAGTATTAATTATGAGCAAATAACAGAATAATTATTTCAATCACTTTTGAAATCATTATTTCAATACTATTGAAAACTTTATTATAAAAGTGAACATTTTTTCAATTTTGCAACCCATATTTGGTATTGCAATGCACTCCGAACTACTATTGAAATAATAATTCAAAAAGTGGTCTGATTTCATGAGTGGTTGCAACCTATGTTTGGTATTGAAATGGACTCTCAACCACTATTGAAAAAAAATATTTCAATAGTGGTAGTATTTCAATAGCGGTTACATACTATTTTTATTATTTAATTGCACTCTCAACAACCATTGAAATTATTATTTCAATAGTGCATAGCCGTATTTCAATTGTGGTTGCATACTATGTTTGTTAATGAAATGCCGGTTTCTCATCGTATACCCTATCGTTGAATAATGTGACTGATACTTAAAGAATATTTACTAGATAATAAATTCGCTTGATAAAGTATAAGTCACATTATCCAACGATGGGGTATACGATGAGAAACCGATGCGTTTTTTGATGAAAATGGCGTGGTTGCCGGCCGGGCACCACTAGTGATCGGAAGGTGACTGAGTCTTTTTTTGCGAATCGGTGGGGTCATCGGTAGAAAATAATTCGTAGTTAAAATTCGGCGATGTCTCCAACGATGCCTCACATCGCTCCTCATCGGCAACTCATCATTAACACATCTTTCAAGAATCGGCCGATGTATGGCCGAGCATCGTCCAATATCCGTTGAATCTGAGGTCATCGGGGATTTTAGTGGTGTTCAACAGATAACGACCGATCATCGGTCGATGTTCGACCAAACATTGGCCCGTAGTCAACCGATGTGCCAACAATGTTCACCAATGTATGAGCGATGTAATATACATCGGCCGATTATCCTGCAACATCGTTTTATGATTAGCAATGCATCGCTGGGCCTTTGTAAGTCCTGTCGGCAACCACGCAATTTTTCTCATAAAACGCATTGGTTGCCCATCGTATGCCCCATCGCTGGATAATGTGACTGATACTTTAAGGACTACCAGGCCGATGTGGACCGATGTTAGGGCATCGTTAACACCACGGATTACTACCGATTACCACCGGGCTACGGCTACCGGAAATGTGAACTAGGCATAAAACTAAAATGATTATTGAAATGCCTCAGTCAACATGTTAACAGAATTTAAAAGAAAATGTAAAAAGCAAGAATTTTTAGAGAGTGATGTCGACATCTAGTTAATTTGATGAAAACACTGTTACATGTAATGAATGGGACGTTTCCGGTACTTTTTGTGTACTTAAGAAAATATTCTGCAGATACATTAGAGCATGATGCTATGATTAAAGAGTATAAAAATGACACCGATGTATTGTGTAAAATTATATATATTGTCGAACTATTTTTAAACATAATCGGGGCAATTTTTTTATTTACATTTTTGAGGAGTTATTTGCAATTCTACTATAGTTCTGTACGTATTACAATTTTCAAATAAAGATCAGTAAACAATACTATTATTTCTTATGAAGGGGGCATTAATTTTTTGTACTTTTCCCACATGATTATATTATTACATACTAGTATTATCCTACAACTCTTACGAATTGGTAGGTGATTTGAGGCAAAACTTAACTGTTAATTTCCGGTTTTTACTGCAAATCATTCTATTAGAGATGGTTTCAAGTCAGATTATTTGTACTTTAGACAAGTCTCTTTGCTTAAAATTTCACAATATTTTTATGATACAGTTCTGACCTATTTGCATCATGTTGGTGTTCAAAGCTGAGATTCCTTATTTTATTAATTTAAGCATCATTTGTTCTCAATTGTCCTTTGAATTGATGTACAGTGATTAATGTCGTTCTATAGAACGATTGTGTAATTTAATGATTTGGTTTGGCTTGTTTGTCTTTTTTAAATTCCAAATAGCATGATTACAATAAATCAAGCTATACATTGGCTGTAGTCAGATAATCACCCTTTTTTCTTTCTTCACTCGTAGGGACTTTCTTGTTTAACAGTGTGTATTTAAGGACTCGCTATCTAGTTAGTAGAGTACGAGAGGGTATCAACGATAACGGACTAAGAATGTTTTGCATAAATTCCAATTATCGTTGATGTATGTAGTATACCTTACTACATTTAGGTAAACAGTGATTCTTAATATATCCATTTCTCAGTAAAATAAAATTTTAAATTAAAATATTTTGTAATAGTTTTAAATTACACGAGGTCTCCCATGTCAATTTCAATTACTCGCCGTCTGCCGTCAAACATTAAAGTATAAGTCACATTATCCAGCGATGGGGTATACGATGAGAAACCGATGAGTTTTTTGATGAAAATGGCATGATTGCCGGCCGGGCACCACTAGTAATCGGACGTTGACTGAGGCCATTTTGCGAATCGGTGGGGTCATCGGTAGGAAATAATTCGTAGTTAAAATTCAGCGATGTCTCCAACGATGCCTCACATCGCTCCTCATCGGTAACCCATCATTAACACATCTTTCAAGGATCGGCCGATGTATGGCCGAGGATCGTCCAATATCCGTTGAATCAGAGGTCATCGGGGGGTTGAGTGGTGTTCAACAGATAACTGCCGATCACCGGTCGATTTTCGACCAAACATTGGCCCGTAGTCGACCGATGTACGAACGATGTTCACCAATGTATGAGTGATGTAATATACATCGGCCGATTATCCTGGAACATCGTTTTTTGATTAGCAATGCATCGCTGGGCCTTTGTAAGTCCGGCCGGCAACCACGCCATTTTTATTATATAACGCATTGGTTGCCCATCGTATACCCATCGCTGGATAATGTGACTGATACTTTAAGGACTACTAGGCCGATGTGGACCGATGTTGGGGCATCGCTAACACCACGGATTACCAACGATTATCACCGGTCTACGGCCACCGACCGAGAAATGTGACCTAGGCATAAGACAGCTACATGAGATTTACATGCATATAAGGCCCTTTATACACTTTTGACCTTTCACGTAGAGAAATTTACATTACAGTTGATTGATCAAAAGCTACTCCTGTAACTTTCAAAGGGTAATCGTAGACATACAGTTAGAACCATAAATATCTAAATATGTCTCTGAAGTTTTTTTTTCTATCTAAATGTATATTGGTGTTCCCTTATCTTTTATCAAATAAAATATACACACAAATATTTACATTTAATGAATATGGGTATGAAATGTAGTAAGTAAGTACATAATTATGATAAACATGAGTGCTTCTTTAAAAATTCTGAATTTTATGGATCCAGGATTAGGGGTTCCAGTGTAAGGGCGGGGCTCTCTTGATTATATAATGAAAATACATCAATTCTTTGAAAATCTTCTTCTCTACTCCCTGGGATTAAAGAAACTAGCAACGTTCATAGTAATGGTAATCAGTAATGCTTATTGCACAGTTAATTTTTGGCCCAAGTATCAGGGGTGCTGGTGTTAGGGCGGGGCTCTATTGATTATATAGTGAAAATACATTAATTCTTTGAAATCTTCTGCTCCTGGGGATTAAATTAACTAAATAAGTACATATTGTGATGAGCTAAGTGTCTCTTTCAAAATTGTAAAATTTCATGGTCCCGTGGACAGGGTTTTGTTATTTGGTTTAAGGGGGTGGGTCTATTGATTTTATAGTGAAAATATATTAATTCTTTGAAAATCTTTCCCTTTGTGTCTGGGTACATGTATTATGTCAATGATCTAAGTATATATGTTTACGAAGAAAGGTGCATCTAGCAAAACGGTTAATTTCATGCCATCTGAGTCAGAGGTATCGGGGAGGGGGTAGGGGGGGTACATTGTCTGAAAATAAATTAATGCTTTGAAATCTACACTGTTTTATTAATCAACATTTTATGATGAATAAGATTTGTGATAAAATTTCCAAATTTTTTAAATATGTGGCTCCAGGGTCAATGGTTTCCGTGAAATGGTGTGCATAACTGGTTAAAAAGTATGAGTACATTTTTTCTTTACTCTGATCTACTTTTCGGTACATGTATCACATGTAAGTAACTAGAGTAAGTATGCTATAAATGTAAGTGTATAATTATAATAAGCAATAATGCCTCTTTTAAAATTTATTTTGAATCTTATGGCCTCTGGTTTAAAACGTGAACCAAATTCAGTTGTTGTAAAGTTGTTACATGATACTCGGGTGACCTATACGGTCCATGGGTCTCTAGTATGATAATAAAATATAACTACTATGTTCCCATTTTTTGCTGAAACATTAGTTCTTTGCTATGTAATGAAATAGTTACATGTGTAACGAGGCTCAAAGTTGAAAGTATTTTTTCGAGATAAGGTAATGTTGAACAAAATAACTTACATGTTTCATTAACCTTTTTAAGATCACTTTACATATTGTTATCCAATCCGCAGTATAATAAAATAGTCACTCCTCACTAAGATATTGACAGTAGTGAAGGAAAAACTTCAAGAGAACTGTGCAACAATATATTTAAAAAGTGGTATGAATCAGATGTGTTTATACTCAAAAATTCCAAAGAACTTTTAAACAATTTGAAATCAAAGAATATACCAAAATCAACAGCTAAAAAACTTTCGACTTTTCAACTGTATACACAACTGTTTCCCACGATAAATTGAAGTCCAGGCTTCTTGATATTATTGACAGCTGCTTTTTTAATAAAAATGAAGCTTGTAAATTTACTGACCTACATGTAGTCATTGGTCATTTGCAAAATTATTTTGTTAAAAATCATTCTGATTGCACACACAAGTACGTTGAAGTTGACATTAAAGATATGCTTGAATTTTTGATTGACAATATCTATGTGGTTTTTGAAGATCAGGTATTCCAACAATCTATCGGAAATCCCATGGATACAAATTGCGCTCTGTTGTTAGCAGACCTATTTTTATATTCATATGAAGCAGAATTTGTGTACAATCTTATGCGTGAAAAGAAGAAAACATCAGCTGTGGTCTTCAAATCGACATTTGGATACATCGACGACGTATTGTCAATTAACAATAATAATTTCCATTCCTACGTCACTACGAAATATCCTGGTGAGCTGGAGATAAAAGATACCACAAAGTCTGAGAAATCTGTTTCATGCTTTAATATAATTTACTTGAAAAATACGTTAATGGTAATATAATAACCAAGCTATATGATAAACATGATGACTTAAACTTTCCTATCGTCAACTTCCCTTACTTATGCAGCAATATATCTTCATCACCTGCATACGGAATCTATAAATGATAGTTGATTCGATAAACAGGAGAATACCCTACGTACGAACAATTTCTTAAACGAGGTAAATTATTGACAAGCAAGTTGATGAAACAAGAATATCAGCAGTATCGTTTAAAGTCATCATTTTGTAAGTTCTATATGGTCGATACAATGACCTTGTCAGCAAATACAATTAACTGATATAATTGCTGACTGATGTTTTTCATACCAATTGTTAGTCCATTATCTATACACTGAATTGACGACGGATTTTTCCATTATTTCCTGATCATGACAAGGAGCACACGGCG
Organism: Saccostrea cuccullata; assembly: GCF_032062105.1. Classification (NCBI taxonomy): domain Eukaryota; kingdom Metazoa; phylum Mollusca; class Bivalvia; order Ostreida; family Ostreidae; genus Saccostrea; species Saccostrea cuccullata. Next base: position 64,053 of record NW_026919797.1, read on the forward strand.
GGTGTGATCGGTCAGCGGGGGATGCTAGCTCTTCCGTGGCGCCTGGTCCAACCTCTGCTCTTTCGGGGGTCTGTGTGGGCTCTGCTCTTATTTTGTTTTGTTTTATGGACTTTGAGATTGAATACTGTTCGTTATCTTTATATCCTTCATGTAAGTAATTAAAACTGCAATTTTTAATGCAAATGTGATTAACAAATCAAAAATGCATGCCCTTATTTTCTCTCTCTCTCTCTTGTCTTCTTCAAAGGAAGTGCCATTTTTTATTTTTCTAAGTTAGTTTCCTCATCAATTCTCTTCTTATTTTTAAAAACTAAAAAAAACAATTTGAAAAATTCTGTCTAAAATAATATTCGTATACATCTAACACTCTTTGGTCTTCCTCTATTAATCTGCCAGGTTCAATAAGCATCACAAAAGCATGTGGTCCTGGAGACACCATAATGTATGAGTTAGTTATTTCTTTTAGCACTTCTTTCGTACTTAAGTTGGTATCAATTAGACCTAGAGTATCTACCACAACGAGCTTACGATTAAATCTCCAAGTTGTTTGATATAATGTTGTACGCGTCTCGGGCTAAAGACCAATTCTAGATATGAAGGCCTTTTCCCCCTAAATTTAATTAAATTTCCAGTTGCACTTTAAACCAGTTTCTGTTTTACCAGTTAAAATCAAACGAGTTTTTTTGTCCATATATGTTTCTGCAAAAATATGATATTTATAAGCTGGAATATTATGCTTTGTGTGTTAACTAAATAAATAATTTCAAATCGTTTACAAGTTTTACTTACTTTAATGCAAGAATTATTTTAATAGCCCGGTTACCCATCAAATAGCTTATCTCTTTCCATTATCCTCTCAATACTAGAAACCTTATCTTTTCTATCTTCAAAGAGTAAATAGTCTGTAAAACCAATTGTCGTATGTTGCCACCTTTCTGACAATTAATAATTTGTTTGAAATTCTCAAAAGTACTAACAATGACATATACCTTTTAGCAGACAAAAAATGTAAAGAGAAAAAAAAACAGTTTTGTAAAGGGAGATAATCCAAATTTCCAGCAATGTAATCACAACTTAATACATGTCATAAGAGTCAATCAAAAATCATGAAAATGGGTATACGGTAAAATCACATATTTTCGTTGGGTCAACTTTTCGTGGTTTGAGGAAAAACCTTTGGTTTATGGTGATTTGGTTTCGTGGATGAAGAGTTGTTGAGTAGTGATGTATGCAGCATTATAACATTTCGTTGTGGACGTAAATTCGTGGGTCTCTTCATACCATGAAAACTACGAAAATTAGACCGCCCACGAAAATAAGTGATTTCACAGTATATTTTAACTGAATAAATTCAAATTTTTTTCTTTAATTTTAAAAAGAATATGCAATCAGCTTCGATAATTAATAGTATGAAATGATTTCAAAATTATATAAGAATACTTCTTTTTGTAAATATTTATTTGTCGCGCTGAGTACTGGAGTCGAACATGAGTTATCGTTCATATAATGAGTTATTGTTCCTAATATGCGTACTACGTTAAAAGAGACCTATTAATAGAGAAATAAAATAAATATTCTTTAATAATATATACAGTAAAACTCGGTTATAACGAAGTCGCTGGGGCGCATGAAGTTACTTCGCTATATCCGTAATTCGTAATAACCGTACAAGAAATTTATTAAATTTATACAGCTGGGGATCCAAATTGAATTCGCTATATCCATGAATTCGCATTATCCGTGTTCGTACTAAACGATTTTCACTGTACTCCACTGGTTACTTTAATCTATTTTCTCATGTAATTTACAATGGGGTTATTTTATATTAAATCGAATGCGTAACAGCCACATTAAATGTTGATTTATAAAATCTTACACAAAAAGAAGGGCAGATCTATTACAACTTCTTAGACCTTTCCGATGAGCGGTAAAACGAACACATTTTAGGGGTTATTCATTTACGACCCCCCCCCCCCCTACACACGCAAAGACCAAACGGCGAAACATGGTGAATACCATGTCTTTTGATACAGTCATAATAATAATGAATACGACAAAATTTTGGTCAAAAAGTGATTACTTCCTGAATCTGCAATTTTACATTAGTTTCTATGCAAAATTAATAACATATGAAGTAATCATTTTCAGGCCAAAATTTTGTCATATCCATCATCAGTGTGACTGTATCAAGAAATTTTGTGCTCACCATGTTGCGCCGTTTCTGCATTTGGCCACAAAATGCAAGTAAAGCAGAAAGTAGGTAAAAATAGCTACTTTGGGTAGCTTCAAATACCTAGGTAGCTATTAATACCTACGTAGGTAGAAATAGTCTTTGGACTGGACCTGTTATATACATGCATCTACCACATGAAAGTTTTCAAACTTTAAATGTATAGAAAGCAACTCTATTTTGAATGAAATTTTAACAACCAGTGTGTAAGAGAGATGTTTATTTGAGCTCTCCGTAAAGGTTTGCCAAAACCGTAATCTTAATAAAGTTTTTTTTTTACATTTTATTTCTCTGTCGATGGTTCATCAAGATATCAAATATCCCCCCTCCCCAGTCATAACCTTTTTTCTATGGAAATGTTCATTCAAGTAGACATCGTTACACTTTTTATGAATGTAATTAATGTAGTAATATTTCCATTTCTATTTTTTTTCTTTGTGATAACTGTTTGAAATTTGGGGGAGTTTATTTAAGCAATCACTGTCTGGTTTGGAGAGTATGCTAGGGCATCAGCAATAGTGGGAAACATGGGATGATTTGCATAACGAGCGAAGCCGCAGAATTACCAAGAAAAATTTCAATTTATAATTTTTTTCTCTGTGATATCTGTTTGAAAGTTGGGGGAGTTTATTTCTTGGTAATTCTGCCGGAATGTAAATCCAGGAATCTTGAATAGGGAGAGGAGGCCGGTTGTTTGTCAGAGTCAAGGGGCCCACATCCGAACTAAAATTATTCAATTATTAATTCTTTTGTATATATTTGACAGAACAGGGGGCCCGGGCCTCCTGCACCAACTCTAAATTAATCCGCCAGTGCAATTGATTGATTGATAAACTGTACTTAGGTTGTGAGATAGAAAAAATAATTTTCCTATTTTAATTAAAACACAATAGAGCAAGGGATATGTAAATCTACAAATTCTATATTTCTCGCTTTTCGCTACTAACTTCTTTTCTGGGTCTGCTATACCTGGTACATGTATTTCACACAAGGTAATTCAAGTGATTTTTTTTTTTTCATGTGATCCAAAGTACAAAGAAATACCATTGTGATTTCTTTATTATTATTTCTTCACTTAGGGCAGTGCTGTTTGTAAAATACTTGTTGAAAAATGTGTTTTATGAATAAAAAGTTTAATAAAAAACTTAAATCCAAATTACTAGTAAATCCAAATTACTCTATCTCACTTCTAATACATGTATCAATGACCATGTAGTGAAGGGCAGTCCCTCGAGAATTCCATATGTATTGAAGTTACTCAATGTATAACGACCATATTTCGTACCTACACTGTAATAATGGAATAGTCTTATAGTTTAAATCATGGTAGAATTATGAAAATGTTGTCAAAAGGCTATAGAGATAACAAACAGTATTCAATCTCAAAGTCTATCAAACAATACAAAATAAGAGCAGAGCAAACACGGACCCCCGAAACATCAGAGGTGGGATCAGGTGCCATGGAGGAGTGAGCATCCCCTGCCGACCGGTCACATCCGCCGTGTGCTCTTTGTCATGATCAGGAAATAATGGAAGAATCCGTCGTCTATTTAGTGTATAAATAATGGACTAACAATTGGTATAAAAAACATCAGACAGCATTTGACTCAATGATAAATTGTATTTGCTGACAAGGTCATTGTATCGACCATAGATCTTACGAAATGATGACTTTAAACGAGACTGCTGATATTCTTGTTTCATCAATGTCAATAATTTACCTCATTTTAGAAATTGTTCATACGTAGAGCATGCTCTTGCGTATCGAATCAACTGAGATATAAATACTCATACTATTATATCAAATAATGCTTCACTAGAAAATTGTACGAAACTTTGATTTTTGTCCAAATAATTACACCTTGATTTTTACATTGAAGTCTATAGGCTGCACATATTTTAAGATATTGTAAAAAGTTATTTGATTTTCAAACAAATATCTTGATGAAAATTTTGATAAACTTTATGTTAGATTTAAAAAATAATTCCGTTACCGCAGATACTTTGAGAAATATTTTTTTTCTTCTTTTCCGGAAGGGCACATAACTCTTTAAAAAATATAAGATGCAAAATAAACAGCGTCTTACAGTACGTTGTTATCATTAATGCTAATTTGAGTCAATCCACTTTTATCGTTATCTAGCAATGCAAAAGACAGTGGATATTGTTATAGACATATGACCGTCATATGATTAATAAAGCTCTGTTCCTGGATGAATCTTCCACCAACATGTAGTTTGTTCCCACTTAAAAAACGATACGATATCCCCATTTCACAAAGTACTCGGGATAGAAAAAAATTAATATGGCCAAAACAAACTTGATATCCGAGTATTAATCCCACCTACCTGTGGTTTGTACCAGCAAATAAAAGTTTAACAATAGGATATGTCTCTGATCTCAGAATTTAAACTTGACATAAAGGTTTGTCCCTGATCTTAGAGCTTTCTCCCACCTACCTTTACTTTGTAACAGACAAAAGTTTAGAAATGAACTCGTTAACTCCCTACCTTTTACAGAGATTCAAAAAAAAAGTATAGCCTGAAGATATATCACTGATTGCCAAGCTTTCTTCCAATACAGCAAAATATTCCTCATAATTCTACTACCTGTCATTCATAGATGCTGATTTATTTAAGATTAAAGTCATTACCCTGATCTTGCATGGTTTTTCAAACCTACCTTTAGCTTGTACCAGCTAATAGTGCCAGACTGAACTCTACAACTCCTTTCCTTTTACGGAAATTCAAACGATAAGTTTTACTTGGAGTTACGTCCCTGATATCAGAGTTTTCATCCACCTACCTGTACCTTGTAACAGATAAGAATATTCGTCATAATCCTACCTGTTATACGTAGATGCTGATTCATTTTACATTGAAATTTTAAACCTGATCTTACAGGGATTTTGCAACCTTTCTGCAGCTTGTACCACTAATTGTTCTTAACTGAACCCGGCAACTCCCTACCTTTTACGGAGATTCAAAAGATAATATTAACCTGAAGATATGTCCCTGATGTCAGAACTTTCTTCAACTTACCAGCTGTACCTTGTACCAGATAAGAATACAGCAAACTATTCGTCATAATCCTACCTGTAATTCATAGATGCTGATTTATTTTGTATTGAAATTATTACCTTGATCTTAGAAGGTTTTCCTAATCTACCTGTAGCTTGTACCAGCTAATAGTTCCAGACTGAACTTGGCAACTCCTGTCCTTTACGGAGATTCAAAAAATAAGTTTAACATAAAGATATGCCCCTGATCTCAGAGGTTTCTCCCATCTACCTGTAATTGTATCAGATAATAACCCATCCAAATTTATGCCATTATCCTACCTGTGATTCCTTGAGAAGGATTTAATCTCTGATATTGGAGGGATTCCCCAAACTACCTGAAACTTGTACCAGCTAATAATTTAGGACTAAACACGGTAACTCTCTTCCTTTTGCAAAGAGTCACATATTATATATATTAGCAGAAACGTGAAAGTATTTTAATCATATAGTATACAATAGGGGGCTAGAGGTCCCATTATATTGTACCTCATTAGGGGAAGCAGAGGTCACCTTATATTGTACATTGTTAAGGGGTACCAGAGGTCGCCTTATATTGTAAATCCTCAGAGATCACCTTATTTTACATCAGTTGGGGGTCCAGAGGACACCATATATTGTAAATCAGTAGCGGAACCAGAGGTTTCCTTATATTGTACATCAGTAGGGAGACCAGTGGTCACTTATATTGTACATTATTAAATCTAATGATCAAAATATTTCAAACCAATGAAGAAACTGGCAGAAATGTTTCATGGGACATAAAGGATCACCTAATATTGTAAAACAAGTAGGGTGACCAGTAGTAACCTTAAATTTTAAAACCAATATGGAGATCAGAGGTCTCACTATATAATTAAGAAATAGGGAGATCAGAGGTTACGTTATTAATTTATTCAATTGAAAGATCAGAGATGTCCTCAAATTGTAAGTCAATATGGAGACGAAAGGTAAACTTATGTTGTAAATCAATAAGAAAATAGAAGTCAACTTATATTGCAAATCAACAGGGAGACCAGAAGACACCTAATATTTTACGTAAAAAATGGAGACCAAATGTCTCCTTATTTGATCACCTTAATCAACGCATGCGACTTATTGCTATCTGTTTGTGTGTTGTCGTTTTTTTGCCGTCATCCGATGTGCATTGTGCGTTAACATTCGAAAATTTTCAGCTTATTTCTGCAATCCCTCAACCATTTACAACCAATTTTGGCAAAAAGCGTTTATGGATGAAGGGTATTTTTTTTTAATCATGCTCTCGCAGAGGATTGGAGGCTAAACCACTACAAATAATAAGATCTTTAAAAATCTTCTTTACTCATTAACATCAAGTCGTAAAACTGTTGGAATATCTCTTACAAATATTGACTCCTCTACGAAAAATCATTGTCCAAGGTTTAGGGGCTCTGGGATTAGGACGGAGCTAAAACAATTATATCCTGAAATGCATTTATTCTATGAAAATCTCCTCTGTTCCTGCATATTAAGCAAACTAACTCCATGCAAAAATATAATGAGGAAGGATGTCATCTCCAATGTCTTGTAATTTCTGATCCCAGAGTCGGGGTTCTGGTGTTAGGAAGGAGCTATATAAATTGTAAATTTATATATATATATATATATATATATATATATATATATATATATATATATATATATATATATATAATTTTATTGTCTGGTTTCCTAAAAATGACAACAATGGGGACCGCTCGTTTCCCTTTCTGTGTAAGATGACACCTTTATGATGTACAGTATAAAGTGACCTCTGGCCCCACTTGTGTTCTCAAATATAAAGTGACCTTCAGTCCCCCTATTGATCTACAACATAGGATGACATCAGACCTCCTTTCAATGCATAAGGACACCTCTGCTTCCCCTAACGATGTACTACAATATGATCTGACATCTAGTCTTGTACAATATAAGGTGACCTCTGTCCCCCCTTGTTTTTTACAGTATAAAGGTGACCTTTATTCAACCTATTGTACAATTTAAGTTGATATCTGGCCCACCTATTGATGAGCGGTAAAAATGACCTTTGGTATAACCTATTGATATAAAATATAAGTTGACATCTGGTCCCTTTTGTGTTTTATAATATAAGCTGACCTTTGGTTCACCTATTAATGAACGTAAAAAGTGACCTCAGGGTTTGATTCCCCCTATCGGTGTAAATTATGAGGTGACCTCTACCCCTAATTATATAGAGCATAAAGTAACTTCTAATCCCCCTTTTGATATACAGTTTAAGGTTGCCTCTGGTTCTCCTTTTTACAAGTGTACTTTAAAGCAATAAAGTAAGTATATAAGGTGACCACTGTTCCCCCTTTTGATGTACACATAAGATGAACTCTGGTTCCCTTTATGATATGCAGTATAAGGTGACCTCTGGTCCCTTTAATGGTGTACATATAGGGTGATCTTTTCCTCTAATGATGTATATCATACAGTGACCTTTGATCTCCCTATTGATGTACAAAATAAGGTGACCTCTGGTCCCCCTACTGATGTAAAATACCGGTATCAGGTGACCTCTCGATAGATAAGTTAGACACCGTGTTAAATAAATATTATAACTTTACATGGAATTATAATATAGAGGAGAACATAGGACACCCAACGTAATCCATAGATGTTAAAGTTTTTTTTATCACATATCTTATAATATTGCAGTCCATGTTGCTCATCCCTATCTTTTTTAAATACCCATCAGATGGTTATTCTTTTCACAAAAATATTTTTTTTTCACACTGTTAAGTCTTCACAGAAGTACGATTTATTCTATTTCCACTTTACTTATGTAACGCACTACATTTTGTAGTGGAGTAAACAGACCCGATAGTCGTGAAATGAGCAGGAGACCTAAGGTCCTAATTGAGCATACATGTACGTTTCATCCTTCTGCTGCACCGTTCACGGTAACCTAGTGGTAGAGCGTTCGCTTCGTGATTGGGAGGCCCGGGTTCGATTCTCGTTCGCGGCGCTGCGTCAAGTCTAAGACGTAAAAATATGTATCGACTATTCCCCTCGCCAAACTTTCACATAAGTGAAAGTCACGGTTCTTTAGGATATGACCTTAAAAACGTAGGTCCCGTGTCACGGTAGGCGCTGGCACGTTAAAGAACCTCTACTGCTCAATGGCCCTGAGTGCCGATTAAAAGTCTAAATTTGAAGCCCTTCACCGGCATAAGGTGATGTCTTCATATGAGTGAAAAATTCTCGAGAGAGACAATTAATCAATCAATCTTTCTGCTGCCGAGTTACCGAGTTCAGTCCTGAATTATTAGCTGGTACAAGCTACAGGAAGGTTGGGGAATCCTTCCAATACCAGAGAACAATTTGAATATAAATCAAATCCTTATCAACAAAGGACAGGTAGGATAATGACATACATTTGGTTAGTTACCTATCTGATACAAGGTTCATGTAGGTGCATAAAAAGCTTTGAAATCAGGGATTTTCATGTTAAAGGTATCTTAAGACTCTCTATTAAATGTGGAGAGTTACCGAGTTCAGTCCTGAATTATTAGCTGGTACAAGCTATAGGTAAGTTTGGGAATCCATCCAATGTCAGGGAAACAGTTTCAATATAAATTAAATCCTTATCAACCAAAGACAGGCAGGATAACGACATACATTAGGCTGTGTTGTAAGAAAGCTCTGACTCTTTGTAAAAGGTATATAGCTACAGAGTTCAGTCCTGAATTCTTAGAAACGATATTTCCACACCTCCAATGTGTAGAATGATTTTGATAGACAGGACAAGCACGTGAACTTTGTATTAACCGTGTGAACTTGAACAAGGAAAATAAGTGGATAATTACTGTCAAATGGATTTGTTAAATTTTAAAAAATGATTATTTTTACTGGTTGGAATATTTAGGAAAAACAATAAGAATGTTTTTGATACAACACGCACAGATTTCTGAGAATGGAGAGGGGCATCTCTTCCTCTCTCTCTCTCTCTTATTTTGTTTTGGATATCTTATCTATTTTACAAACAATTAGAATGCCTATTTTCGTTCATTTTGTCCGAGTATAATCACGGCCGTGGAATGTCTACAGATACATGTCGAAGATTGCTAAAATAATCATCATATGAAAATAAAAATTAGACATAAATATATAATATTCTGAAAAAAAAAAACCCATTGTGACCCTGAATTTTAATCTTCTGTCAATATATCATTCACTAATGCATATGATGCAAGTTATTTATTTTTTTTCTAATTTATTCGTTGTATAAAATACAAGCATTAGTAATAACATAGATTATGTCTGATTGCTTCTTAAAATCTCCACCTAAATCTGCCATTTTGACCTTGACCTTTGGGCCTTACTCATGAAAATGCCTTCGCAATTGTTTACCATACATCCTTTGTTAACATCCATTTTAAAATATACAGGTAGTTACATGTATATTGAAACTAATTGTGTAAAGATATTGTCCTTGTCTGCAATTTTAAAATAAAGTATCAGTTTCTAACCATGCTAACACGAAAACTAAATATGAATACCAAGTCATTCTTTTTATCTTATGCTGGAAATATATATTGACTTTCAAACAAATGTATGTATTTTTTCCCAAATGTCCGCAGATATTTTCAAAAAACCTAAATTCGACACTCAGCGATTTTTTTAGGTCATGGAATATTACAACCATCCTATTCTAAATTTTATTTTCATGCATCAATACGGGAATGTGTGCCAATTTTCATAAAAATCCAAAACCTTGCGTGCCACACTTCTTATATAAGAGATTAAATGCCTACAGACCTTACACAATAAGACTATGAACAGTCTAAGAATGAATGAAAAAGAAATGAATACAATAATCCCTAAAAATGCCTTATAATATTCAAGAAAAGGGCGAAAAAGTAAAGATAAAACTAAATAAAATGAGTCAAATATCTGCTCAGCAGACTCTGCACTACTTCCTGGTATAATTAGATGTCTTATTGTCCAAATGCAAGTATTTTTCAAAAAGGTTTTAAAATTGTTAAATATTGATTCAATTTCTCCTGGTAATTCCTTATAAAAACTAGAAAAGAACATTTTTCTTTGGCCAAAATGACGATAAGATTCTTTTGCAAACTCGTATATATCAATTTTAAGATATGGTGGTTTGTTTTCATGTTTCAATATTTTAATTATTTGTAGTAATTTAATGATGTCCTCTTTCTGTTCTTCTAAATTGGTAGAATAATCTATTTCTAAAAATCGATTTCCTGCAGCCTCTAGCAATTTAGTCATCTTAGTTTCTGGAGATATTGTTTCCAATATCTTTTTCATTGAATTCCCGTGTCTCTGAATGTTGCTTTTGTCTTTGAATAAGACTACCAGATATTTGAAAAATCCATCACCAAATATCGTTTTATATTTTGCTATTACTTCCTCATCTTCTTCTGTCAATCTGTTAGGTTTTAAGAGCAGTATCAAAGCATGTGGTCCAGGGGATGCCAGTTCTACTGCTTTCTTAAGTTCCTTAATAATGTTCTTGTCGTTTAAATTTGTACTTTCCAGTCCAGGGGTGTCAATTACTTTCAATTTATACCCAAATCGATCAGTTGTCTCAACGCTTGATTTTTTTGTTATTGATTCCAGTCCAACTGCAGATTTAAAGGCATGTTTTCCAAGGATGGAATTCCCGGTTGCACTTTTACCAGTTCCAGTTTTGCCGATAAGAACTACACGAATTTCGTCCTCAGGGAATTCTATTTATCAAATATAAATTAGATTTGTAAGAGCTTCTACGGATCAACTAAAAATATCTTAAAACTACTACCGTATTCATGTTTTGTAAAATAATAGAAATGCACATGTAAGGCAAATGAGTACTATTAGTTCATAGCATTCACTGCATTTTGAAACGTATTTTTATTAATCACCTTAATTTTCAATATTTTATATGTAACGTACATGCAATATGTATACTATAAGATAACATTCAAGTTGAACATATGGAATGTATGTAAAATAAATAAGAAAAAATAAGATGCCCCAGGTTCACGTCTTGCATCTGAGTGACACGATCTTATCAATTTATTATTTGCAAATAAATAAGATCCTTTAAGTTGTCATCAATATCACAATACAATGTACTCCTGAAGATTAGAGATAAACCTTTTACAATTTTAGAGGTGGAGTTTTGAAATAATTCTTTCGTATATAAATGTATATTGCTTTTCCCCAATATTGTTTCCTCGAACGTTGAATTAAACAAATGTAAAATAATGACAATCTTTATATGATTATAGCAAACATTAATATGAGTCCATGCCATAAACATCAACAAATTATTTATAATTTATATCGGGTTCCCTCAATTTTTTTCTGTCTTAGGAAAAGGATAAAGGTATCCTTTGAAAGATACTCAAATTAAGTAATTTAAGTTGCGTTGGATTTTGATAACTAAGTCCTTTTTAAAAAAAAATATTTTTTTAAATATGACTGAAAGAGAAAAGAGGTATCTTTCGAAGCAACTTAAAATGAAGTGGGAAAAAATTCCCAGGGGTACGTATACCAGATTCCTTTTTAATCCTTTAATTACAAATGAACGGGGGTAAAATTCAAATGTGACCTCATAATGCACTTATATTTGTTGACGTCAAAATCTCATTTCTTCATTTTCTATAAAGTATTCCATAAACTCACACTTATGTACCTATTTTTATTTTAGACAAATACACGTACATATCAGTAACAAGCATTTACGGAGTAAATTACATGTACAACAATAATTTTATACTCATGCAATCTAAAATCGGAAAGCTAGTGCTTTACATGTACTTACAATTGCAATTGCAAATGGTAAAAAATGTTTTTTCTTCGTTGTAGAGTTGAAGAAATAATGGCTTTTAAAATCGTAATAGAAGGTGATATCTGTTTATATATACATGCAACACGATTTTCTTGTGAAACTTTGATGCCAAGGTTTGACCGATTTTTCGGCAGGGAATAATGTTTCTCAAATTAAAGTCAAACTCCGACGTCAAGTGGCTGAAAAACATTTTCCAAAGAAATAAGAATCAATGAATGAATCTTCAGAATATGAAAACCATGTACTAGCATAAAAACGTAATAATTAATTTAAGATCTTTCTTAATGAGGATCAAACTGAAAAGTGACGGTCAGGTTTTAAATTCAACAAACTAAAGGTAAAATCTTTAGAAAAAAACATATTTTAGATAATAAAGCCATAGCATCAACTGTTCAAAAGTCAATGCCAAGGTTAAAATTTTCCGAAAAATGTTTAAACTTCACGGTTAAGGTCAAAAGGTCAAACCTGGTAGTTTTTTAAAATAAAGTCTTGACAGGAGAAACACGGATGTGAAATACAAAACATTCAGTAACAGCTGTTAAACAGTAAAGTCAATGGTTATTTTTTTTTAAAGAAAGGGTCATATTTAAACGTAGAAGGTAAATGTGAATAAAAAGCTCTCGTCACAAAGAATACAAATATGAGGTAAAAAAGCTCTACCACTAACTAACTATTCAAAAGTTCTTGCCAATCTAAACATGGGTAAGTTCTTGCACAATTGAGTCTAACTCCATGATCAAAGCGAGGAGATCAAATATTCGTGTACCCCCAAAAAGGTATTTAACACGAAAAAATGTTTTTCAAAAGAAATACACGTGTGAAATATGAACGCCATAACTTCAATCGAACAAACAGTATGGGGAATGTTAGAGTTTTTCTGGATAAACGGATAAACAGACAAACAAAGTATGACAAACACAGTGTTTTCCTTGAGCTGTTTTACAGTGTTCTTCCTGACACATTAAATTTTCTTCGACACAGTAACGATTCAGATTTCAGGCAACGTATAGAAATTTCTTTGCAATTGATTAATTTAAACGCATTAGAGCTGATCTATAGATCTTTGCGTAAACTCTGCAACACAGAAAAATGTTAAACGACGGAGAACCCTGCGAACGGATAGGGCAAAGACTATATCAACCTGATATTTTGACTATTTGGCCATAATTACGGGTTGAATATGCTACTAAATCATATTTTCTTTTAACGTCTTTTTCATTAACGTCAAATACTTTTGATAATGTAAAATATTAAAATGATGATGTGACAAACGACAAAATTTGAAATTACAAAAAAACTGTAATTTTTTTGTTATTTCTGTATTTTATATATTGGAATGTTTATAGACTGAATTAAAACATAATTACAGCTGGAAGTAAATGTTCACAAATATTTGATATTTAAAGCATCCATTTAACACAACAATGAAATAAAAATCATTTTTAAAATAAATATCTAACTATTACTCAACAAAAAACCTTAACCATTCTTCAAATTGCTAACATTATTGAAGCGTAAAGAAGAAATAAATGTATGTAATTTAAAGAAACATGGACTCATTTTCAACTGAATTTAACCTAATTTAATGTGTACAATTCTTAACTAATGCTTCATCTAATGATTAGCAAAAATTGAACATATTTTATTGATAAAGAAACGAGATTCAGAACCCAAAGTTTCATAATGTAAACGAGACTCGTGCATTTTTTTTATTTACATATAGAAAATGAATTTTTAATCAAAAAAAAAATTAATAATAATAATAAAATTCAGCAAATCACTAGAAACTTTCTAATAATATTTAGAATCAACTTCTTCATTGAAATTATCTGTTTTGAACGAACAAATAGATGTATAAGTATTAAGGTATGTAAACAAAAACATGAAATAGACCCTGTTTACAATGTACATAACAAATGACCGAGCTCTAAATGTCTTGAGTGTTGACAACTGACGTTCAAAATTTCCATGGTCATTAGAAAGACTAGTTAAATGTTTGGAAACATGGAAAAATTAATTGTAATAAATTCAAAGCAAATACTGTGTCCATATTAGTGCAGTGCAGTTAAGTGATATTTTATTTTGTGTTAAATTCTTTTTTGCAAAGAATTCTACCCCGCTTGTAAAGAAAAAGCGTCGCTAACGTAGTTTACATAATAAATAACATTCTTTATCGTGGCTCATCTGCCCCCTACATGGAAAATAAATTATGTTGACATGCAACATGTATTTATGTTGACATGCAGTAGATTTATGTCACCATGCAAGTTGGTATTCAGCGCTCATAAAATCCGTGATATCTTAAATCTATATCTAGTCCATTTTATAAACATGTGAGTGAGGTGGATCTCATCGTCGAAAACCCACGGGTGATCTCGTCTATACTTACATGTATCACCCGTGGGAAAACTAGCTGAAAAATCGTCGTATGTAATTAATTAATATGCTTGGGTCATTTGATTGGCTGCTTCACAGAGTCGCGATGCCAAACAATGAATTACAGTTTACGTTACGTATGCATATACAGCAATGCCAAAAACATGAAAAACTCATTCCGTAGCTAACACAGCTGACAAATCCACTCACCGGTGCATTTAGCAGTTAGAAAGGTGTACTCCTATGAATTTGACGGTTTTTTATGTCAGTGATCTGTACGAATTGACATTCATTGTTTTAACAAGTGTCAAACTATTTACCATAAAAAGCAAAGTAATAAACGTATCTTACAAAATTAAAGAGTCTAAAATTTCAATTTGTTTAACTAAAAACAACGAATTGGCATATTTTATGGTGATAGTATTCAGCTAACTTACCCACGGGTGGTAAGTAAAGATGAGATTACCCGTGGGTTTCCGACGATGGGTGGATCTGTACACATGGAATTTAAGCATAATCGATGAAAATTAGATGGCTAAGCAAAATCATATTCTGGTAAATTTTATAATAAAACTCGATAAGAACATCCCGGTGTGATTTATTCCTCCGTTAACAATAACATTATATCATGCTTTATTTCTTGCTTTATCTAGATAAAAATTCATTATCTAGATAAAAATGTCAAGGTAAGTCACGGTAAATATATTGGAAACAGCTTATACCTTTAAAAAAAATTGAATCTTACTTCTGAAGATTTTTTGTTGAAAAAATCTTTTCGAGGAAATAAACAAAAAGCACATGTTTTCTTTTAGTTCTATTGAAATATATTTTGGAGTGTGTAAAAATACTGTTGTCTGATTTGTCAGAAAAAAATAATTACACTCACATGATATAAGAGGGGTTATAAAAATTTCGTGGACTGATGCTGTAAAATAAGATCTATGTAGTCTGTGCTTTCAAAATTTATATGGTACATAAAAGAACAAAAAATATAGAAATGTTGAAAATTTTGGCATGATACCTTCATTATTTGCCAAATTATTATAAAATGTAAACGACATTGTATGGTCACCCGGCGCTGTCGTCGAATTTCTCATTATGTTCGACAACGTCATTGTTTTTTCAATGTCCGCTTCTTCTACCTCATAAGCCTTTTGATGAGATTCCCTGGAGCTTGGTACGGACTTAACCCCGCCTTGCTTATACTGCGTGACTTTACAATGTCATGAACAGCGACCTTCGATGAATATAGCATTCCAAATGAATAAATGCATTAGGAGAGATGCTCGCTTGATTTTGCATTCATATTTTGTTTTTGGGAGTTCAATATCTACAACACATGATCAATGTCATTTTTTGACGTGATTGATTTTTCACACCTTGACTGCAAGCCGACATTAACTGTGCATCCTTTTTATGCCCCCGTAACGAAGTTTCGGGGGTATATAGTTTTTGTCCTGTCTGTCTGTCTGTCTGTCTGTCTCTCTGTTTGTCTGTTTGTCCGCAAAAACTTTAACCTTGTCCATAACTTTTGATTTGGTGGAGCTATGACTTTCATATTTCATATGTATATTCCTTGTTTCTTAGGATACCACCAAATTTGACCTTTTGACCTTGACCTTGGAGTTTGACCCACTTTAACATGAAAATTTTAAACTTTTTCTTCGGCCATATCTTTTGAAAAGTAGATACCAGGACATTTATACTTCACATATCTAATGTTTGTTGAAAGACCTTTCATTGGATACCAACAACCTTGCCCCTTTGACCTTGACCTTGTAGATTTCCGTACTTGTGAAAAAACTTTAACCTTGGCCATAACTTTTGAACGATAAGTAATAGGACTTTCATACTTCATAATATATCATCCTTGTGAGAAAACCCTTCGTTGGTGTACCACCAAATTTGAATTTTTGACCTTGACCTTGGAGTTTGACCCACTTTTACATGAAAATTTTAAACTTTTACTTTGGCCATATCTTTTGAAAAGTAGATACCAGGACATTTATACTTCACATATCTAATGTTTGTTGAAAGACCTTTCATTGGATACCAACAACCTTGACTCTTTGACCTTGACCTTGTAGATTTCCGTACTTGTGAAAAAACTTTAACCTTGGCCATAACTTTTGAACGATAAGAAATAGGACTTTCATACTTCATATATATAATCATTGGGGGAAGACCCTTCGTTGGTGTGCCACCAAATTTGACCTTTTGACCTTGACCTTGGAGTTTGACCCACTTTTACATGAAAATTTTAAACTTTTATTTTGTCCATATCTTCTGAACAGTAGATACCAGGACATTTATACTTCACATATCTAATGTTTGTTGAAAGACCTTTCATTGGATACAACAACCTTGACTCTTTGACCTTGACCTTGTAGAAATCCGTACTTGTGAAAAAA
Organism: Saccostrea cuccullata; assembly: GCF_032062105.1. NCBI lineage: Eukaryota > Metazoa > Mollusca > Bivalvia > Ostreida > Ostreidae > Saccostrea > Saccostrea cuccullata. Next base: position 80,954 of record NW_026919797.1, read on the forward strand.
CTTTAACCTTGGCCATAACTTTTGAACGGTAAGTAATAGGGCTTTCATACTTCATATATGTAATCCTTGTGAGAAGACCCTTCGTTGGTTACCAAGAACTTAGACCATCTGACCTTGACCTTTGAGATTGACCTACTTTAAAAAAGCAAACCTTGACCATAACTTTTAAAGAGACAGGGCTAGTGCTTTCATACTTTACACATTTGATTCTTATGACAAGATCTTTCATTTGATAACAAGAACGTTAACCTTGACCTTGGAGTTTGACCAACTTTTAAAAAAATTAACGTTGGCCATAACTTCTGAATGGTTAGGACTAGGGCTTTCATGCTCAACATAAGTATTCTATGTGGCAAGACATTTCATTTGATACTAATTACATTGACCTTTTGACCTTGACCTTGGAGATTTTTGTACTTATTTAAAAAAAACTTTAAAATTTGGTGACTTTTAAATTCACAATTGTTTTCCAGTGAGAATACCCTACTTTTGGTGCTATTTAGTTAAATTTGCATTTAAGAAAAGCTTAATCTTTGCTATGTTGCCATACGGGGGCATCAGTGTTTCACAAACACATCTTGTTCTCTCTGAATCTATTTTAAATACAAGTACTCGGGATGCATATTATTTCTCTCTAGCCCGCTTCAACATATTTTAGGTCTATACCAGTTTTTTTCAGGGGCAAAACTTTATAGAATGTTAGAAACGGAAACCCCTCCCCCCTTTTGACGCCATTTTCAAGGCCTCATTTGTTTGGACATTCCGTGTAAAATTTACGATAAAAATTCATAAAACTTCAAGAATGAAGTGAAAATTTCATATTTTGTATAAAAATTGTGTCCCGACACATACCCGAATTAACAGAATTTTTAAATGTCAAATGATCATTTCAAAAAAACATTTCTCAGTTACGCATAGGTTGCAAAAACGTCGTGTTCGAGGTTGCTCCGCCTGGGCATACAATTGCTTACAAAAATGTTACTAATTTATTAAAAAATAAAATTTATGATTGATAGTTTATTCTTATGATAGAAAAGATGATGCTAACTAAATATTTTAAAATTTATTGATGTGCCTAAAGCGGTTTTAAATTTTATGACGCTAGTCCACGAACTTTTTGATAACCCCTCGTATATTTATACAAACTTCAAGTTATCGTTCTTGACTTCCATATTTGGAAAACGTCAAGACCTGTTTGGGCTTTAAAAAGGGGGCGGAGTCTAATTTGTACGGGAAAACTTATCTATGACATCAAGCAAATTCAACTTTTCTTACAAATACCACGAAATGAAGTGATATGCTATTTTAACTTGTAGGAAACCATCACACTACAGTGAGTATTAAGGAAAGCATTGGCCAATCAATTTACCCAGTGTATATTTATCATGTTTATTAATTAATGGGCTTCAAATGAAAAGAATAAAGAAAATAAATATGTAAATAAATATAAAATATGCATCCCGGAGAAAAAAAATAAATAATATATCAATTGCTTTTCAGAATGAACATCGACAAAAAATAAATAAAATATATTATGCTTCCCGGAGAATTAAAGAATATCAAATAAAGAGTCAACCTCTCCTCGTCCTGTAGATAGAGCGTCTGCTCTAGAGTCCCAAAGTAGGGAGTCAATCCTTACGTCTCGGGCTCGAATTCCACTGTGGGACGTGATGACCGATCCTTCAGATGAGACCGTATAAACCGAGATCCCGTGTCGCAGTAGGTGCTGGCACGAATTAGAACCTTCCCTCCTCAACGGCCCTAAGCGCCAAGTAAAGGACAAAACTTGCAGCTCTCCATATGAGTGAAAATTTCTCAAGAGGAACGTTAAACAATATACAATCAATCAATCGACCTCCTCGTCAGTAAAATGTAAATTAATTTTTCTTGTTAAATTAATATTAATAAAAAATAACAATAATTAAGGTCTTACGTTTCGAACGGAAGACCTACTGATTCTGATGATTAAGATTATTCTCCTTATTCTGTTTTTTCCTAGACGCCAACTTTGACGCTTCATATCTTCCTCATTTCTGAATGGATTTTGTTCAAATTTACAGAGCATTTAGACTTTTTGAAAACCTTTTTCGAATACTGTTACATAATTCGGAAATTACCTTCTATTTATGAGTTATTTCCCTTTGATTGAATTTTTCATACCTCGGTATTCCAGACAAAGAAGGCTCAGAGTAGGTAATAATTGGAGCACAAAACCCTTTGAAATTGAAAAGAGGAAGCATTGAAGTTGTGCTCATCGGTTTTTGATTTTTGCATTAAAAATGGCGCTAGAGAGGGGTCAAGAGTTAGAACGCTGAAAACTGCAAAAAAATGACATATTTTCCTTTATATCTTGAAAACTAAAAATATTTTGTTGAGACATGTAGAACAAAAGTTGTGCATAATTGCAGGGGCTTTCATATAATATTATTCAAAAGGGGCTGGACACTACAATTAGGGATTTACGGAACTTGAAAGCTTTTGTTTTATAACTCAAAGCAGGCCATGTTAACAGGTAACGTTTTTTTATTCGGAAAGGAAATCAGACCTCTTTATGTGTATGATTTACACAAACTTCCTACAGTCCCTGAAACGTTCTACTTTCCCAACTGAACGGTGAGCGAACGCTGAACGAACGGTGAACGAACGGTGAACGAACGCAGAGCGAACGGTGAGTGAACGATGTGCGAACGGTGAACACAACTTGGTGAACGATGTGTGAACGGTGAACGGTGAGTGAACGCAGAACGCGAACGGAGCGCGAACGCGAGAGCAAAGTGAACGGTGAACAAACGGTGAACGCAAGATGAACGATTTATTCGGAATGCCTTCGGTCTTTTCCTTGTATTGAAATTATTCTTTTATTCTATAATTCAAATGTCAAAAATAAATATGAATACATAATAGATAAACAAAAGAGAAATAAATAAATAAATAAATAAATGAATAAATAAAAAAATAAATAAATAAATAAATAAATAAAAATTCTAGACGTACGTATGTTTAAATCGATATTTTAATAACATGATTTTAATCGCCGTCAAACGTGTATTTGTTACCGCTTGTAGTTAAAAAATAAATTAATCTTATATAGTGAATAATTATGCTTATTCTTTTAACTAATAAAATAATGTGGACTTAAGAAGATAAAACTACTACTGAGATTAACAATAAATAAATAAATAAATAAATAAATAAATAAATAAATAAATAAATAAATAAATAAATAAATGAATGAATGAATGAATAAATAAATAAATAAATAAATAAAACATTTTTTTCTGCACATACCTATGTTTAAATCGATATTTTAATAACATGATTTTAATCGCCGTCAAACGTGTATTTGTTACCGCGTGTACTTAAAAAATAAATTATTCTACTTATTTAGTAAATAATTATGCGTATTCTTTTCACTAATAAAATAATGTGGACTTCTGAAGATAAGTTCAAGTTCATTTATTTCACTCACACCAACATCAGTGGTACATGAGGTACAATATATAAATTAGTCGTCATAATTGTAAGAAAAATAATAAATATAATTATGATACAATAGCATAAATGAGAGGCATAACATATGTGCAAAGTATAGCAATAAACATACAATGAAAAAAAAAAAGAAAAAAAAAGAAAATAGGGTATGGTAACATTTTCAAACTTATGGAGGACAGACGGTGTCGTTTATTTTAGATATAAATATACAAAGGTTTTTTTTTAAGATTTTAAATTTGTCGTTGACATTGATAAAACTACTACTTACAGAATGAATTAATTACATTATAGGGGGTTGACTCGTCCAAAATACTGAATGAATTAATTACATTATAGGGGGTTGCAACAACCGTACATGTATTTCCGTGCCAAAGCGATTCTGATTAAAATAACGGATTTTTTTTTAAAATTATTTGTTGAGATTGACTGTTATCGTACTGCATAAAAATTCTTGTTTTATTTAAATTCTACAGCAAAATATTCAATATTTATGTGCCTTTTTATTCTTATATGACGATTATTTTAGCTAACTTCTTCATGTATCTGTAGACATTTCCCGGCCGTGATTAACCTCGGTCAAGATGTTGGAAAGAGACATTCAAATTATTTATAATACATGTGTAGATTAAATTTTCAAAACTAAATAAGTAATGTGTTGTCATGGTGTTTATTGAACAAAGAAATGTAGGAGAGAGAGAGAGAGAGAGAGATAACCCCCTCGATTCTCTGATATATGTTGTATCAAATAAAAATTCTAGTTATTTTTCCTAAATATTCCAAGCAATAAAGGTAATCTTTTTTTTTTAGATTAACAAATCCATTTGACAGTAATCATTGGCTTTTATTTTCCATCATCAAGTTCACAGGAAGTCCGTGCTACATTTGTAGTAGCGTGCTTGTGCTGTCAATCAAAATAATTCGACACAGTGGAGGTGTGGAAATCGCGTTTCACGGAACATGCCGAAGGCAAAGAGTCACTTAGTATTTCAAGAAATTTTCATGTTTTTCTAGATCTGATTTTTGCATTCCTGCGGAAAAAAAATAATTCGAATATATACTTGTAAGGATAAAGTTTTAAATTGAATGTGAAACATATTCCCTGCCAATTTAAAATACTACTGTCGGCACAAGTTTATACTAAAATACTTTTGTTTAATGACTGTTTGATGTTGGTTTTTTAGACTGATTTTCTTATGTTAAAATACAAATTAAATATTAATTAAAATATACTGAAAAAAACTCAATAAGAATTTTATTTCGGGAGAAAAGCACCGGGGGGGGGGGGGGGGGTCTTAATTATACTGAATAGCAAAAACATATTTTTAAACATATGTTTAGGTACGGTGAAGGAAGGAATTTTTCTTCTCTAATAATAGAATATTTTAAACAGTTGGTCTTTTCTAAAATTTAAAACCACACCATCAATTTAATTAGCTCTAGAGATATTTAATTAACTGAATATTTGCAGTACTGTTCATAATTCTCAAACCTACCGGTAGTTTTAATACGCGTAGAAATAATTTTTTTTATGTTTTCTTTGTCCTGTAAAAGACTTGGATTAATTATTATACATCCATTAATAATTTGTCCTCTTTAAAATTACATCAAATTGATGCCGTGCGTGAAGCATTTGTACATTGCCTTTTTTTAAATTTAATATTTTAGCATCGTTCTACATACATGTAGGTACTTAATGTATTAATTATTTTCCAGGGAAAATTCATGAAATAAGTAACAGCTTAGTTATAATAATAGAAAAATATAAATATCATAGATAATTTTTGCAATGAGATAATTATTTTCAAACACGATATCTTATTTATTAATTAAAAAACATGTAAATCCTTACCATCACAAAGATAAGTCCTTTCACTTCGGAGTTCCGAATGATAATAAAGACTGAACGATAAGTGAACGGTGAACGCAAGGTGAACGCAAAATAAACGGAACGAAGAGCGAACGGTGAACGTTTTGTGAACGGTGAACGCGAGCGCACGGTGAACGGTGAACGGAATACTGTGAACGAAGAGCGAACAGTGAACGCACGCTGAACGAACGGTGAACGCACGGTGAACGAACGGTGAGCGAACGGAAAAATGGGAAAGTAGAACGTTTCAGGGACTGTATAAATAATATACCCTATGGTATTTACTGTTAAGTTTCTTCTAAAAAGGTCTTTATATATGCTCTACGGTTCACTATTAAATTATGTATAAAAACTTGTCCTTTCTTTTCTATGTATTATCAATTAATTTTATAGTGAACACGTCTTCATCGGATGTATTCAATCTATCTTTCTACGTTAATTATTATTATAAATAACTTTAAACTTAATTAATCGAATAATTCACGATCATTTATTTGATCTCTACGTTCGCCTAGATGTTTGTAGCAGTTAGGTAATCTAACGCGCGAATCCCACGCTGCCGATCGAGGTCACCAGTGTACAAGCCACCTCTTGTCGTAAACAAAGCAAGTGTCTGTGATCTTGTTTAAAATCCATTGTGTACAAAGACCTATCAATAAATTGAAAATTGTGTTTTTAATTAATCGAATCAATAAGAATACTTCACCGATCTTGCATTAAATTCCTAGCACTGGTGCATAAAATCATTTTGAATTTTGATCGCTTTCTTTGACCTGTTCACGCAAAATTATTTCTCTATTCCGTGTTAATGTATTTTATCAAAATTGTAATTGAAAAGGGTCTTCGGCAAATAATTATAATTATAATTGGATGGTTTTGAGATGGCAATGTACTAAATGTACATTTTGGTTTTACCATCACTCTTTTGTTTCTCCATTATTTTTTAACGTACGTGGCCACAGAGAGCCGCAGGCATGTCGAATGTTAAAAATATACCGTGTATTCCAATATTAGAAATTGGCTTTGAAATCATGTCACCTCTTTCATATTACCGAATGACGGGTATTTTTTTTTTAGGTTAATAAATCCGTACAATTTAAATGCGTAAAATTTCACATAATTTAAAAAAGGGCTCGTATAAATTTTTAACATGGTATGTGTAAAAGTAATGCTAATTGCTATTAAGCTCACTCCATGGAGGCTATATAATTAGTATATACTGTTAGTATTTTGAGCACTTTTAAGCCAATCATCAATTGGAATCATACAGATAAATCTCAATTAACTTGTATATAAATTATACAAACATCGTCAATTATTTAATCAGTTAGACCTGCGTGGTTAATATTTTTTTAGTATTTTTTTCGAGACACTTTCTTCTGCTTACGCTGTACTTGAAAACTTTCACTTCAGTTATGTTAGTTTGAGTTGGCTTTCTTTGTTTTCCGTAAATATACCAGACGTGCACGTGTGCCTAGCTTTTTTGTTTAAAAACATGAATAAATGAAGGGTACATTGCTCATGTATATAAAGGTAATTAAAAAAAATCATTATGTAATTAGTTGCATTGTTTATATTGTTATATCAATTTAATAACTCTCTCCCTCTCCCTCTCTTTCTTTCTTTCTCTCTCTTACATAGGGTTTTTGGACACATTATTTGTACGTTAATGCATTCAATGTGACCAGGAATTTTACGTCTGATGTTTCTTTTTATTTTTACGTACATATTCAATTCGTAAAGATCAACGTGTAAAAATTTAAATCATCATTTCTGACCGAAATTCGTAAAAATATACAGCAGTAGAATTACCCTTTAAATGGTATTTTATTTCACTCTGTCTCATATTTTTGTTAATCAATCGTATTTGCTTGTGCATTTATTCATTTCAAATTTGATGACTGATGGAATCAAGGGCTTTGTATCGCTTTCATGCAAACACCTACCCCGACACTAGACCTTGATTTATCCGATTTCATCCATAGGATCAGTCTCCACGCATCATTTCACAAGTCTCCAAATTTCAAATAAAACATTCTCATTGAACTTTGATGCCTTCCCATAAAAATGGCCGGGTATATATTGTTTGTCATGTACATCTGTTGCAACCACTATTTTAAAAACGACCACTATTGAAATAATTATATCAAAAGTTGTTGAGAGTGCATTTCAATAGCAAACATAGTTAGTAACCACTATTGAAATACAACCACTATTGAAATAATTATATCAATAGTGGTAAAGAGTGCATTTCAAAAACAAACATAGGTAATAACCACTAATGAAATACAACTTCTTTAGAAATAATTATATTATTAGTGGTTGAGATTGCATTTCAATAACAAACATAGGTAATAACCACGATTGAAATACGACCACTATTGAAATAATTATTTCAGTAGTGGTTGAGAGTGCAATTCAATAACAAACATTGGTTAAAACCACTTTTGAAATATGACTACTATTGAAATAATTATTTGAATAGTGAGTGAGAGTCAATTTGAATAACAAACATAGGTTGCAACCACTAGTGAAATAATGTTCACTTTTGAAAAAAAAGTTTTCAATATGGATAAAATTGTTGATTTGAATAGTGCTTTGAACAATGAATCCAATATATATTGAAATAATTATTTCAAAAGTTGCTGACACGGTGAAACTTTTCTTACAATACTGGTAGTATTTCAATAGTGCTTGAAACCTCTGGTTACCATATTAAAATGCACTCGCACTAACTAATAAATAATTATTTCAATAGTGCTCGTATTTCAATAGTGGTTGAAACCTATGGTTGTTATATAGAAATGCACTCTCACCCACTATATAAAAAAAAATATTTCAATAGTGGTCGTATTTCAATAGTGGTTACTATTTTTTTTTTTTATTGAAATGCACTCTCACCTACTATTGAAATAATTATTTCAAGAGTGGTCGTATTTCAATAGTGGTCTCTAACTATGTTTGCTATTGAAATGCACTCTCAACCACTCTTGATATAATTATTTTAATATTGGTCGTTATTTCAATAGTGGTTGCAACATATGTCTTACATTTTCCTTCTGTCCCTCTGTCCTGCATTGCGTTTACCTCAGTTCAAAGCTCAATTTTAAAGAAACTATTCAATTTCTTTTATATTAAACGTCCTATTCTGATAAACATTGATGATAGTTTTTTTACCGCATCAACATATTTTGACTTTGACCTTTCCTTTGAACTTAATCTCACTTTTTAAAAATCTGCCTAAAGAGACCATTGAAGATTGTATCATCAAACTTCATGTGCCGATATGTACTAATATGTGCCGATACGTACTATAGGCTACACGTTTGTAACTGCATCAACATTTTGTTTTACCTTTCCTTTGACCTTAACTTAATTTTTTTCAAGTTATTGTATAACTCAGAAACATACCATTCAAGATTGAGTATTATTTTACTTCTGATGGAGATACATACATTTTTTTATACTTTGACCGCTCCTTTCATCTTTTTCTTACTTTACCTAATTTAGTTAGTATTTAGCTCAGTTTTGAAGAAAGCATTTATATTTTTACTCAACTTCATATGCTGATACACACTTACGAGAGCTATCCAAACCCTTGTGTAGAACAGATGCTCTAACCACTGTGACACACGGGCGACCTGCAGTTTTGAAGAATCCATTCAAGACATTTTTATCAAACTTTAGTGACCTGATACATTTTGATCTTGCACTTCCCTGTGACCTTGACCTCACTTGTCTTTAATTTGTAATTTGCTTAGTATAAAAGAAACCATTTGAGATATTTTTTATGTAAGCTTATGCTAAAATGCATTATCTGAACGGAATTTTATAATCTATGTCCATTTTTACGATTAAGATTTTTAAGAAACTATTCAAGATATTCTCAACAAACGTCATACACTTATACAGATTTAACGTTGTATTATTTACTTATGTACACCCGGCGGGGTATTCATGTCCTATAGATATATTTCTCGTTAAATCATTATGTAAATCATAGTTTTGAACCTAAAAAATTCTTTCGATTCGATATATGTTCAGAATAAAATTTTACTGAACATATTCAGTATTTTGGACGAGTCACTGTTACTGACAGAGAAACTTTAAATTCTCAACCGTATTTGTACCAGTGAAACATAGCTGATATAATGCAAGGTGGGGCAGAACCTTGACTCAAGTTCAAGGTCACTTAAGATAAGATGTTTTGGGAGGATATATGGACTAAAAGAATATCTAAAAAACATACGTAAACTTTTCCAGTCAGTAACATACAGATGATGTATTTTTATTACAGAGTTTGTCATTGCTTGTCGCAAGGTCATTTAGAAAGTTCAAGTTCATGCACAAAACATTCCTTTACAGTCTTTTTCCTGGCAAAAAATTGTAAGTTGCTTCCTTAACAAGCTTTTAGGTTGCTTACTTATATAATTTTAGAATGGTTTGACCTAGACTCAAGGTTATATCTTCCTTTCCGTAGCTCCAACGGAAAACCTATTCGTTGCTTTGCAACGAGCTCGACTCTAGTTAAAATATATAATGCTTCCCGGAGAATTAAAGAATATCAAATAAAGAGTCAACCTCTCCTCGTCCTGTAGATAGAGGGTCTGCTCTAGAGTCCCAAAGTAAGGAGTCAATCCTTACGTCTCGGGCTCGAATTCCACTGTGGGACGTGATGACCGATCCTTCAGATGAGACCGTATAAACCGAGGTCCCGTGTCGCAGGAGGTGCTGGCACGAATTAGAACCCTCCCTCCTGAACGGCCTTAAGTGCCAAGTATAGGACAAAGTTTGCAGCTCTCCACCGGCAAGTTGTGCGACTCCATATGAGTGAAAATTTCTCAAGAGGAACGTTATACAATATACAATCAATCAATCGACCTCCTCGTCTGTAAAATGTACATTAATTTTTTTTCTTCCTAATTTAGAAGACCGATAATTCTGATGTAGATTTCCATTATTTTAAACAATATGTAAACTGAGATAAAAGAAATGAAATAATATAAAAAAAACACGCATCTATTTTTCTAATGTTTTTTGAGAAAATGAAATTATACAATTTGATCAAGACACATTTTTTTCTTTTCTCCTCTTTTTTAAAAATCACCAGAGGTATTTTAACAGCTATGATTTTTTTTTCAATTTGTGCATTAAAAAATGCATTAGCCGATCAATATATCGAATAAATATTTATTATGCTTATTAATGGATTGTGTATATCGTTTAACGTCCTTCCCGAAAAAAAATTCACTTGTATGGAGATGCCACCACTTGCAGGTGGAGAGCTGTAGATTTTTTCCTATATTCCGCACTGAGGGCCATTGAGCAGGGAAGGATCTTTTTCGTGACAGCAGCCACTGCAACACAGGGCCTTGGTTTAAACTGTTTTATCTAAATGACTTCCAACATGTACAGTGGGATTCGAACCCGCGACAAAATTATTGACTCCTTACTTCCCGACTCTAGAGCGTACGCTCTAACCACTTCGCTACGAGGTCAACTGTTTATTAATTAGTGAAAGTCAATTGATTGATTGTATATTGTTTAACGTCCCACTCGAGAATTTTTCACTCATATGGAGACGCCATCACTTGCCGGTGAAGGGCTTCAAATTTTGACCTTTACTCGGCACTCAAGGCCATTGAGAAGTGAGGGATCTTTATCGTGCAAACGCCTGCCGCTGACACGGGGTCTTGGTTTTTAAGGTCACATCCGACGGACTTGCAACTTTCACTTCAAAGTGCCCAGAGCATGGCGAAGGAACAGTTGTTACCAATTTTATCTACTAGGTCAGTCGCAGCCGAGATACGAACTCACGACCTTCCGATCACGGAGCGAGCGATCTACCGATTGAGCTACCGCGAACGGTAAATTGACCTCTAATAAAAAGAATAAAGAAAATAAATACGTAAATGTGCATGCAATATGCTACTCGTAAAATAAAAATAAATTAATTGCTTTTCATACTCAAATTTAACAAAAATAATTTTAAAAAATATAAAAAATGCTGCCTGGAGATTTAATATATATCAAATAAAATCATAATTTAAGAATCATTTTAATATTAGATTTTTACTGTAAATAAACACATGTAACATTTACAATGTTAAGATTCATATTGAATAACAAATTGGTCGAATGGCTGACTACATGTAGTTAACACATTTCATCGTTTATTCCATTTGACAGATATGTTTGCTCTTTTGATTGGTCGATGCACTCGGTATTTAATCGCTAATCCTGATTGACACCTATGTTATTTTATATGGAGGGCTTTCTGGGACAGCTACTGAATTTGGTTTTTTTCTGGTTTCGGCGGTCAGCTCCGTAGCTGGTTCGCTTTGGCTGCGCTCCGGGTTCGCTCTGGGTCAGCCCTAAAGGACCCAAGCATACCTGAAGCGGGCCCATAGGTCGAACCAAGAGTGGACTGCTGGTTCACCTTCTTATAGGTTGTGAAATACAAATTTTTAAAGGTTATCACTTGAACCGTCTTAAGATTGGTTAATTTGGATCTTTAAACTCGAAACTCGAATCTCGAATCTCGAGTAAGCCATCTGGGCTTTCGTATAAACCACTGTCAATGTTTCTTAACAGAGGACTTATATTGCCTGATGTACAATCCAAATATGAATTTTGACTTAATAAAAAATTATTAAATTAAAATCATTATAGTAAATCAAAGTTTTTACCTTAGACTATCAAAGTTTTCATAGTAAACACTGTGGTAAATCAGAGTTTTAATATTTATTACATTCGTAAATCTAAGTGTTAAACTGAAAACTATAGTAAATCAAACTGCCAAAGTTATCAATAAAGTAAATCAACGTTTTCATAGTGTCAAACTTATCATTAAAGTTCACTTTGGTATTTTTATTCAAATAGTTTAGTGTTTAGCAGTGTTGTAAGTTTATGTAAACTTTCTCTAAAAAATACTTTATTAAATGTTGACCAAATTTCATGATTTTTACTGTCTTTTATGGAGCAAAGATAAATGCCTCAAAAATTATTTTCAAACAATTCTCGACATTCAGCTGTATAAATTACATACCTTGTACAGCATGTCCTTGGTATGACAATTCCAGCACAAGATATGATATCACCATACAGAAGGATATCTTCCATTTTTTCATGATAGCAAGACTTAAATTGTCCATGTACTATTCCTGTAAAAGTAAAATTCTGTATAGCAATCGATATTCGTCGATTTACTTCCGAATCGATAGCAGTAAAATAAATTCCAATATTGCTGTCCTTAATTTATGTTTTTCCTCATCTTACTTTCAATCCAATTTATATGTTTGATTCCTAAAGACATGCTTAAAACAACCATATAGATAGAAAAGTATCTTTTAGAGAATTTTAACTTCATACTTAAGGAATAACTTATTTTCGATTTCATGATGTGATCAGTGGATTTAGTTACATGATAATTTGCATGAATATCGAAGGCGTTTATGCAAAAAAACTATCACACAAGCCAATCGATTGATCATCGTAACGAAATATAAATAGAAATAAGACAGGTATTCCTTGTATTCACATGATATTGATACCGCCAATCCACGTGCTAGGAGACCGGCTTCTTGTCTCTGTTTGTCCTGCCCTGCATGTACGGTAACTTTTCTTTACCGCACCTATCGATGAACCAGTACATTGATGGAGATACATTAACTTTCTATAAATTTATCTCGAACAAAGACATTGGAAATGTTACTTTAAGATCATAAAGAAAATCAATATGAAACTATAAGACTTCAGTTGGCTTTGCATTAGAGTTTATGTAATTGTACAACAGACAACATTTGAGCAAAGCTCAAATGACTTTTAAATACGTCAGATTTCCATCACAAGATATTGTTTTAAACAAAATATTGATGAAACCTAGTGAAACAAATTACTTATATAGCGTTCAACATGGGCAGTTTACATTGGGTAGTCCAATATTGTATTCTAGTTAGGGATTGGAGGTTGTAATTTATTTAGATTAAGTATCAGATTGTTACTAACATATTGATGATAATTTTTTCAATAACCTGGTAGGATTGTTGAAATAAAGCAAAATTATATTTTATAATGCCCTACCTCAATATTATCCTCCCTTTAATCTATCCAGAAACAGGGGGAACGGCCCAAAAGACCCCCTCAAGCTCGGCACTTTGCAGCAGATTCACTCATATGCCTCAAATGATTTGACAGTTCTATGGTTTATTGAATGTCGTTATCATCCGAGGTTTGACGATTAGACCTCATAATAATCTGTCAATTTACAGCGTGTAAACAAGATATAAGAACCAAACAAAATATAATTCTGGTTTATATTTTTTTTTTTCTTTATCAAAAATGGAAGTTGTAAAAAAAAAATAACGTCAAATAAATTTTCTAAGGACACATAAAATAACGTCATTTTTATGATACCAAATTTTACACCGACACACAAGGTGCAAAGTCTACGCATCCATTCATGAGTATGCGGATGTCGTAGTTGATTTACGGTACCGACGTACACAACCAGTTTATAACTTGGAGTCTCGTCGTCTTTGTATCTTTTGAACTTAACGTATATCCCCTCCCCCGTTTGTTACCGGTGTAAAGACGAATAATGACCCCCATCGAATAATGACAGGGGGGTCATTTTTCAACGACAAAAAATGACCCCCACCCGTAGAAAAAAATCATTTTTTGTAGAAAAAGAGTTCTAGGGGGTCATTATTTTATATGTTAGTCCTATAAGATAATGACCCCCATTGAAAAATGACCCCCTTTAAAGTGATACAAAATATACACTCTTTGATATCTTTTTTACAGCGAAACTAATTTTTACATTTTCTGTAACCAGGAAAATACAAAAAGTCGTATGAAATAATTAAGATATTCATGTAGTCTTTCAATGCTAAAATTGTGTTTGAAAAGAGATTCTTTAATTATCAAGCAAATAAAATTTCTTTTTAATATTCCTCCTTATACGAGGGCTGTTCAATAAATAATGTCCTGAACTATATGACATACATTACAAATATCATATGACATTAAACTTGACTTTCTCTCATTATTGAATCTTTCATGAATTTATAACAGTTTATGTGACCACTTTTCATTACATAGTTTCATCGTGAAAAGCTGGGAAACAAGGGCTTTTCGAGACACTGCATTATAAATGAATGGTAAAGAATCATTAAACTAGAGTGAAAATAAAAGCTTCGTTAAAGCTGCCGTAAAACTTGTTAAAAATCCCAAAGAAATATTTACTGAAATATGTGACATTTACAGCAACCAATGCCTGTTTTATTGACAAAAGAGCAGGTGGATTTCAATGATAAAAAATTATATAATGGACATAAAAAATGGGTACCCCCCTTGCCAACAAAAATTATAACAACTTATGTACTGTTCGCCAAATTTCAACAAATAATATCTGATGATGTATGATAGACTTTGAGACACAAAGCAAATTTGATAGACATCACATCGGGGGTAGTTTACACTGTATTTAAGAAACGTTTGACGGTATAAAAGCTTGGTACTCAAAGGTCACCTTATATTTTTAAAAAATTAGTTAAAACGACAGTGTTTACGAAAGTCTTAACAATTATTTTAAAATATCAGTAATTGTAGTTATCCACGTTTGTTTTATTTTCAAACAGATATCGAAACATGAATCTATTGCTTAAAACCTTAAAAACAAAATTTACCATAAGATGTACTTGATAAAAACGGCGAATGTCTGACAAGAGCACAGGTATGCAAGAGCACAAAGACAGATTTATATGTGATTTTCTTAAACATTAGTGGTATTGTTGTTCAAAATCGCATTCGGAAAGACAGTTTAATTTCTGGTTGAGTCGAGAAAGCACTTTTTTGGCCAAAAAATCAAAAGGTTTATTAGAGGAAGGACCCATAATCAGGAATCCACTACATTGAATTTCTTCAAGCCAGCGTCCAAGCCCGCATGCCCTGAAGAGCAAAGGGGTTTTCGGGATAAACAGAGACTTAATATTTTTTCACATTAACAATGTTCGCCAGATCTTTGACCTTTTGACTTGTTCCTAATTCCAAACTTGGAAAAAACACCTTTCAGAAGGAAGAAACAAGTTCGGGAAAATATTGGATCTGCCATTTTCCAGTATACTAAGGGTCATACCCAAAAATGAGTTCTACAACCGATCAGAAATTGGATAAAAATGTTACGGACATGTATTTTACTTAAAAGAGATTAATTAGTAAAATCATGAAGAATAAATCATTGAAAAGCGTCTTTTGCTTCTTTCTGAACACCGAGGACATTATTTATTGAACAGCCCTCGTAATGTTTGCTTAAAGAATGATATTCCACTTGTTTTAGAAACCAAACCATGCAAAATCGGGTTGAAATACTCTTTAATAGGAAAAATTAAATTTTCCATCATTTCAACTTTTAGTTTGTTTAAGTTTGGCAAATCCTATTTGACAATGAAAGAGGAAGAAATTTTTACCCCCCCCCCCCAAAAAAAAAAAAAGAACATTACGTTAAATCAAAAAAAAAAAAATAATAATAGATGAAAAGCAAAAATATAAATAAAACTCTATACCTTTCAATAATTCTGAAAGAGGCTCTAGATAAAATATTGAAATGAAGTTAAGCCTTCACACAAGTACTATCATATCATGATTTTCTTCGCCATGATCAAAGCATACTTTAAATGTTGGTGGAGGTATACTTGAAAGTATTGTGGCAAAGTAACAGTTAAAAATTAGTAGAATAGTAGATTATTTTTAGCTTATTTTTAATTCCTTCTTATAGAAAAATAAAAGTAGGGTGTTTTTTTTTGGCTTTTGTTCAATATCGACTTCCTCCTAAATAAGAAAGGGGTTGGTGTAAGTATAAGACCTAAAAATATGCTCTGTAAAGCTATGGACTAGTATAAAATACACTGTTATTCTAATGCAAAAACTATACATGTAGACATAAACTTTTGATTTAGCACACAGCATTCATTACATTTCTTCTAACGTAGAACCTACTTCGTATGACATCATAACTTGTAAATGTGTTAAACCTGTGCTAACCCATTAAGACGTCATAATTAATTCAATGCCACTTTTTCCCGTACTTTACAGCTTCAATAAAAATGGTAGAAAATACTGCATTATGAAATTCACAGAATTCAATCATGCCAACGTAATCTTGATTCAATTCATATATTTTTTGGTTTATAATGCTTAATGGCAATATATTTCTGGAATAAGAGAAAATATGTAGACATCTTTTATTTACTGGATCTAGACCTGAAGTTGACAAACCTAAGACTATCTAGTGTAATGAAATTACAATGTACATACTACTTTCGTAATAATTTGAATGGTATGTAACCATTTTGAAGGAATGCATAAATCGTAAGAAATCTTTAGTTGCCAGCTATATAGTGTAATATCTTGAAGAAATGTGTCTAAGTCAAAGATGTACGTGTTGTAGATCGTTTGATCGTGTGTACATTTTTGTGATATCTATAATGAAATGATGTGCGTTCCATTTAACAATTATTTGTTACCTATTCATATTTTTGGTGGTGTTTGATTACAATTTTTATATTAAATATGATCTTTTTAAAGAAAAAGTACAATTTCTGATAAATATTTATTCTGAAAGTAACCCCAAACAGTCATTTAATTATTAAATCCCATGTAAGTGCAAAAAGGTCAAGAATATGAGTATCGGTAAATAGCCTATCTTTCATTAGTTAGAGGGGAAAGGTATATATTTAAATCATTTTTTGTAATCATTTGGCTATGTTCTTCATCATATTGAAGATTGAAAACATTGTGACAAAGACGTCTAAAATTATTTACAAATATAGGGTGAATAATTGACTAAAAATAATAGAGTTCATTTGACTATATTTTTTTAATGGTGGACTTATCTTTTATGTTAATTGAAAAAAAAAGAAATTATTCTTGATAAAATATTGTTTAATATTATTCAGTTTAAAAAGTTTATAAACGACGATGTTTGAAGAAGTACTTTTGTGATTTTACATATTCCCTTTATGACAAGTACCCCTAAAAATATTTGAAAATGTGAAGTCGCAGTATGTAAATACCATACCAAGTTTCACAGCCTGTTCTATATTAAAAAACAAGGAAACATATCATGATATCTTAACTGATTGATAAGCAAGTACTAATTTATCATTTTGAAAAGTTTGAAAATCTTGTGACAAAGACTTTCCTACATAGGTTCTTCCTTAATTCTTGTTTTACTCCACCCTTTTACTCAGTTCTGAGTATATTTTTCAGAGAATTTAATATGAAAATCAGAACAAACATTTTCATTGTTGTAACGTCTTCTTTATAATGTATATTAATATGAAAAGTTAATTAAAGACCATTTCTTTTTATGTCCCCGTAATCGAAGATTCGGGGGTATATAGTTTTATCGTGTTCGTCTGTATGTCCGTCTGTCTATCTGACGGTTTGTTTGTCCGCAAAAACCTTAACCTTTCCCATAACTTTTCATTTATTGGAGCTATGACTTTCATATTTAATATGTATATTCCTTGTGACAAGACCTTACTTTTGGTACCACCAAATTTGACCTTTTGACCTTGACCTTTATCCCTTTTTACACAAAAATGACAAATTTTTACATTGGCCATAACTTTTAAACGGTGGATACTAGTACTCTCATACTTCAAATATGTAGTTTTTTGGCATTTCCTTTCGTTGGATACTATAAACCTTGACCTTGGAGTTTTCCGTACTTATGATTTTTTTTACCTTGGTCATAACTTTTGAACGGTAAGGGCTAGGGTATTCATACTTCACATATGTTATCCTCGTTACATTAAACATTTTCTTAAGAAATCATCAACTTTGACCTATCCTTAGCCATTACTTTTGAACAAGTGGTGCTAGGGCTTTCCTATTTTGCAGTTGTGTTTCTTGTGAGAAGACCCTACTTTGGGTAAAAATATATTTAAATTGCATTTGAAAAAAAGTTTAATCTTCGCTATGTTGCCATACAGGAGCATAGCTGTTTCACAAACACATCTTTTTATATATGAGATTTGCGGATAAGAGATGGATACCTCAAAGCGTAACAGACGGACGGACGGACATCCCAATCACTATATACCCTCCCGCTTTTCAAGCGGAGGATATAATGATATATAATACTGCTGATTTTTTCTGTCAGTTCGATGATTTCCACCATCAAAAAACAATGTTTACCTAACCCGTAAGGCTTGATAAATCTTTTACTCCTTTAGATTCTGAATCATTGCATTTACCTTTAAATATAGCTATAATTGTATAATGTTATGAGATCAACATCTCATCAGTTTATTCCCAATAAGCTCAGGTGAGCATTTTGGCCAATATGCTTCTTTATCCAATTTTTTTTTGCCCCCTAAAAATTTAAGCTTTAATCTACAGGGGGTCATTTTTCTACGGGGGTCATTTTTCTTCACGTGGGTTCTGCAAATTTTTAGGGAAGTGACACTTTTTCTACGGGCAAAAGGGTCATTTTTCTACGTCGAATAATGACCGGGGGTCATTTTTCGCTGTCGAAAAATGACCCCCGGTCATTATTCGATGGGGGTCATTATTCGTCTTTACACCGGCACCTATGTATTGGAAAGATAACAATTTGTACTGAGGGATCTTATACCCGTCTATTCCTCTCTTCGACGGGAGTAAATCAATTCATTTTTGAGGTTAGGGTTAGGATTAGTTTTTTGAAAGATAAATAACAAATAAAATCTTTCCATGACTAAAATATGATTTTTTTTTCAAAGTGCGTTATTTTGCTCCCAAATTTTTTACGCACTTTGAAAATTTTTCAAAGTGCGTTGATTTTGTCCCAATTTTAACGTACTTTGAAAAATGTTTCAAAGTGCGTATTTTTTTCAAATTGCCTTGCCACAACGCTGATTGCTACCAGTAGGGTGACCCCGATCGTCTCTTTGCTCACATTTGACATTGGAGTGAGAAGAGCTCAAGAACTTGGGCCTGTTCCCCGTGTGTGTGTGTGGGGGGGGGGGGGAGTGGATAAGCGTCTGTGAAGTTGACTTCCGAATTGAGGAGAGATTCGGGAAATTTTCCTTTACAAATACAAATATATAGCCCCACTTCTGGAGTAGTTATGCACAGCGGCCTGTGGACGTCAAGTCTCTGGCTGAGGAGCTAATTCAAAATTTTGCAGTAAAGACCTTGACTTCGGGACTTTCTCTGTGATCGAGCACCGAAATGACATTGGTAACGAACCTCCCCTATAGTAGCGAGTGAACCGCACCCCTGCTGATTTTCATGGTGCACGGACTATATATTCCTGAATAAGACATGTACCCTTTACAACTCATTGAGCAGTGTATGGATACGCTAGCAAGAAACCGCTGGTCATTTCAAACTTAATGCTAATGCGGGCTATTGACAAATTAAAATAGCTCCAAAAGATCGAAAACACACCGATCTTATTTTCAAGTACGGTTTATCCGAATTTACCAGAAGAGGGTTCAGTCTGTGTACACAGTACACTTAAGGTGTGCAATGAAACTATCGACTTTTTTGTGATTAAAATAAAATTCTTAATTAGGATGGTGATTATTTCGAGTACATTGTTTATATCGGATAATTATAATTATGGTAAATATATATTGAGGACATTTAGATTTTATATAGATAGTCACTTGATGCGGTATTCACGTAACTTAAGCACATTTACTTGCAATTATGAGATGACCTATAAATATAACTATTAGGTTATATTATGGTAATTTTTCAAACCGATTTTAAGTATTGAGGGATGGGATATGGTTTGGAGGTAATCACCAAAATTTAGCATTTTTACATATTTATGTACCCTGCATAGATTTTGATAATGGCAACCTCGCTCAAATAGTGCTCAAAGTTTAACTCAAGCCAGCAAAAACCGTTACAACCAATAAGAAAAATCTGTATATTATTTTATCGTAATTATTTTAACTTTCCAATGGTGCAAGATTTATTCTGATATTTGCAGTATTTGCTAAGTATTTAATGTTTTTTTTTAAATACTATACTTGTTTTACACGTCAGTTGCGTAGAAATTCGTATACAGTATGCCATGTAAGGGGTTAAGGCTACAATCAGATTATCCACTTGCCTATACATTGTGATATCATCGTAAACTTAATCCCATGTTTACCCCTTTATCTCATGCATATAGCTCATGTGTAATCATTTTTGTTTCCCAGAGTTGTGACGTCACAAATGGTTTTGTGTTAGCGCAATGAAGTAAAATGGGTTGAACTGCTATATATAACAAAATGTGTAAAACATTGATTATGAAGTTTTTAACATAGGACAAAAAGAATCTCCAATTATTAAAGTTGGATATGATTTTTATGCAACTTAAGTCGATACGTGTTGGGAATAAAAAACACAACTAATCTGATAAAAATCAAATTTAAATGACATATATAAGGTGAATTTGAGAGGTATCGATTTCTTCAATTCTACAATGTATTGACGTATGTATTTTAATCTATTTAAAGATAGAATTGAGGTCGAAGAAATGAATTGAAACACGCAAAATCTTTTAATATATACATTTTGTAGTTAGTAGGTTGTATAAATAGTTACGTATTTTTCAAGATGGTTAAATACCAAGGACAATGACAATCTTAGGAACAATGTATGCTTATATATTTCTATAATTTATTCGTATTATTAAAGCAAGTAGTGTATTAAACTCCTGATCAGTCTTTCCTTTGTCGTTCGTAACAAATAAGATACAAAAGTTAAACACTACGCCGCATATTTGAAATATAATTTTTGTTTCTTTCGGAAGTTCTAATTTTTTCGCTTTAGGATAGTACTGCTAGAATCGTATGATTAACGGGAATTGATGACAATTTTTCGATCTTTATTTACAAAATGTAAATTGTATGGTAAGATTTCATCCGAAAGTGTTGAATAATTATTTGTGTAATGGGAGAGTAGGATTCTTGAGTTTCTGATTGAAAAACAATGAAAGGAAACACTTTCTGTGGTCTTCAACTCGCCATTAAGATATATCGACGACTTTTTGTCAATTAAGAATTATGATAATTTTCATTCTTACGTCGAAACGATATATCCTTGTGAGCTTGAGATAAAAGATACCACAGAGTCTGACACTTCTGTTTCATACTTGATATTCTACTTGAAGAAGACGTTTTAATGGTAATCTAACAACCAAGCTTTATCAAAAATGTGATTTTAACTTCCAGTCATCAACTTCCCTTATGCAGCAATGTACCTTCATCACCTGCATACGGAGTATATATATATATATCTCACATGATTCGATACGCAAAATAATGCTCTACATATAAGCAATTTCTAAAACGAGATAAATTATTGACAAGCAATTTGAAACAAGAATATCAGCAGTCGTGTTTAATGTCGTAATTTCCTAAGTTCTATGGTCGATACAATAACCTTGTCAGCAAATACAATCTATCATTCTGTCAAATGCTGACTGACATTTTTCATACTAATTCTTAATTCATTATTTAGATACATGTACTGCATTGACGAGGGTTTCCCCGTCATTTCCTGATCATGACAAAGAGCACACGGCGGGTGTGACCGGTCAACAGGGGATGTGCACTCCTTCATTGCACCTGATCCCACCTCTGATGTTTCTGTGGTCTGTATTTGATCTGCTTCTATATTGTATTGTTTAATGGATATTGAGGCTGAAAAGTATTCGTTATCTCCATGCATTCATTCTAGCAGCACTTTGCACGGTACAGAGATTATTTTTCCGAAGTATTTATACAAATAGTAATTAATTATTCCTGAGGTAGTTTAAACTTTTCACTTTTTATTAAGACACATTCTTCTATTTATAGACATCATGATAAGGTCATGTTAGAGTATTTACTGTAGTGCAAATCCAGTTCAAATTTATAATATAGATTATGATAGTACAATTTTTATCCATGTTTTTTTTTTTTATTTATTAGTGTTAATTTTTACAAAATTGTGGAAATTCGCCAAATTCGGATAATTATGTGTTCTGCCTTAAGATATATCCGTAGAGCTAGAGCAAAACCGAGTTAAAATTCTAAGCATATAAATATTTTCAAAAAAGCATTGTAGTTTCTGTAAAATGCTGCTATCCTATCTAGATTCTCCAATTCCATTGTAAAAATCATTTTTGTTTGACTGTTTTATTGCAGGTCAAAGATATTGAATCATTCTCAATTTATTTTAGACCCCATATTACCCTCCAATGTACTTGCATAAAAATATACAATAATATCAATTAAATGGGTGATATACAGGAATACATATATACTACATTATTTAATTCATAGACTCAATTTTTGGCCTTTAATACCGATACATCGAAAGAGTACTGTCTTTGTCTTTTTTAGTTTAGTACAGGAATAAATGTCGCAGATTTCGCAGAAAAAATACATAACCTGCATATGTCCAATCGACAATACACAACTGAAAACAATGTTTACAAAGAACTTTTGAACTAAAATATGTTACTTTTTCTATTTTTATAACTTTTTCTATGTAATAATTTAAGTGTATTAAATTAATTTTATCAAAATAGAGAGTCATGAGAGCATTTTCTGATATCATTAAACAAGTACATGTATATATGATTATAATTGAGTATTACATGTATTATGATCTCTTGAAAAACCAGTATTTATTTAGAGGGGTTATTTTTTGTGTTTTGCTTAAAATCTGTTAAAATGCCTCAAAATACCAGTATAGCGCTTTTTTCCATTTTAATTCTTCTTTCAGAGATTATAATACATTTCTATTAGAATAAGGTATAAGGTTGTCAGTTTATTTCGTTTATTGTTGAGGTCAAACGTTGAACAAGTTGAAACCTGCAGTTTTAAAATCGTTACAAAAATTTTTACAGCTTTAACTGATGGTTAATGTGTAAAAATACCAGCTAAACTCATTTTTTTTTTCATTTTGTTACTTTGTTTGATATCTAGCAGAAATGCTCATGATCATAGCTTTGTTGTAGTCATATTTTCAATAAATATTTATAATTTCTTCCTCTATAAAGTATTACATTATATATGTCAAGGCTTATGACAGCTTATCTACGTTAAAAATTATCTTTAGGATGAGGTCAATCAAATATCAAAAGATACACTATATACTTAAAAAATACAACGATAACGAACAGTATTTAAGATAAAATAAAGTCGATAGAACAATGCAAAATAGAAGCAGAACAAACACGGACCATTAAAACATTAGAGGTGAGATCCTCTGCCGACCTGTCACACTCGCCGTGTGCTCCTTGTCATGACCCGGAAATAACAAAAAATAACAACAATAGCAAACACGAGAAAATCATTTATAAATAGAAATACAATACGTTTCTCTTACATTCTGTTAATTTTTGTTACCCTTGATTTTTTTTTTCTTTTTGACAACAGTTAATAGTGGTAACATATTACTTTCTTTTAACATTTTTGCTCCAACATCATTTATTAATGTTGACATAGGGAGACTTAATATTTTACATAAGACGACAGTTAAGCTTTAGGATACTAAATCAAGGTTTCGTTTCGCAAAACAAATAAAATTTATTGCTTTTTTTAAATTCGTTTTATAAGCATGATTATGGATCCTTTTCCACCAATTTTTGCGCTTTCTTACTTGAAGGAAATATTTTCTCTAAAGAATGTTAATAAAAAATCACTTACCAATCTTTTTGATACTTGGAGCTTTTT
Organism: Saccostrea cuccullata; assembly: GCF_032062105.1. Classification (NCBI taxonomy): domain Eukaryota; kingdom Metazoa; phylum Mollusca; class Bivalvia; order Ostreida; family Ostreidae; genus Saccostrea; species Saccostrea cuccullata. The sequence continues at coordinate 105,029 of NW_026919797.1, forward strand.
GCTGTTCGCTGGACTATGATCAGTCTTAAATGACTGATTATCACGCGCATAAAATATCACTGCGCAATCGTTACATATAGATAGCAGCCCTCCTGTGTAAGGCAATTTACTCAACAGTGTACCATGATAAACTATAGGTTTCTATCTGCCTTCGCCAAAGAAATATATCATTTTCTTTTAAGTTTCATTCAATTTTTTTAATAAAGAAATTTAAAAGAAGGAGATGTACACATCATGAATAATTGTTTAAGGTTCCATCAAAGGTCAAAATGTCCTGAAATTTATTCCTTACAATAGAACCAGACTTGTGTGGTTTACTAAGCTGAAATTTTACAGTTTATTAATATATCACTGGTTAACAGATAGGAAGTTCCCCTTCATCACAAATACTAAAAAACAAATGTAGAAAAAATCTTGTCTGAGAGCGAGCTATCGAAAAAACAACAAAATTTTTTACATGTTTACCTTTAATGAAACCTCAAACGTTTCTTTAACTAAATATCGGAATATCTCGGGTATTATTGCCGTTTTATCATTAATTCAATGGAAATCTTTCACAAAGCCACATTAAGGAGTTGTTTAAATCTAATACATAAAGACAACACAGCTCGACGCGTTATCTTATATTCAGTGGTACTTAAGGCATTAAGTGGATAACAATTTTTTACAGGAACATTGTTTAGTTACAAGTGTTGCAAATAAACGCATTAATAATAGAAACAGAAGATCGATTGTGTTTTTAAAGAATTAATACATATACAGGCCCTCAGGCGTGCTACTACCCCACACGCTCGCTGCACGAACGGTACACGAACGCTACACGGTTGCACGAAACATTGCACGGTTTACACGAAACGCTACACGGTTTGCACGAAACGCTACACGGTTTACACGAAACGCTTTGCACGAAAGGCTGCATGATTTACACAAAAGGCTGCACGAAACGCTTTGTACACGTTTCTCACACGCTTTGTGCACGATTTTCGCACGTTTTGGCTTCGGTTTGGATTTTTCTACTCGGAATATCTCGGGTATTATTGCCGTTTTATCATTAATTCAATGGAAATCTTTCACAAAGCCACATTAAGGAGTTGTTTAAATTAGATTTCAGTACACTTGTATTATATAAACCGATAGAAATATTTAATACTCCGACAGTTGTAATCAATTGATAAATAATTGTCAGTTCGAATTTATCTATTTATTTAACCAACTGTTTAAAAACGAAATGCCGATATCATGAATGACTGTTTAATAAAATACAATTTTTATACAGGTATTAGTCATTCATTTCAATGTAATATTTTTACGAATATAATTGAATAAATCAAACAAAAATTAGATTTCTTACCGCGGGAATATAAACTCATTGATTTTTAATAATATTGATTATAATGTGTTTGATTTCCGTAGGCGGATTATTTTTCGCGATTTTGATTTTAAATTAGATATCAAATTTGCCTATATACTCTACTAACGATTATTGATACATTTTTTTTTTATTTTACGCAAGCATTATCAATAAGAGAGAAACCGGTAAAAGGGGGGGGGTTAATGTGATCTATTAATCTATTCTATTCTCTTTCTCTTTTTACATGAAGCTTATTAAATAAAATCAGTATACCCATCATTCTGTAAAATCCTTCATTTCAAAACAAGACTAAACGTATGTATATATGTGAACATTTATTAAATTAATAGTCGCGGTATTTGACTATACATTGTACATACAATATAGATCGATCTTTACACCGGCATTCAGGTATATTACAAGAAAACTGAAATATCTTAGATGAAATAAAAAGTACCTGATTTATAAAACAAATGATATACAATTATTCATGATTTACTCCTAAGCTTTTCTTACATGATATTCTTAAAAAGACTATCAAATCAGTTCTGTTTATTTATTAATGTTTACGGCTAGAAATTCGGATTTACAAATAAAAGATGAAATCCGCTAATTTATAAGTTGTACCCATCAAATATTTATAGAACCATTTTATTAAAAAAAAAAATAATAAAATCCAGTCGTAATTTTCAGGTGTCATTAAGCCGTGAACTCAGCATGTACATATAGCAAAACAGGTTTTCAGGTGCCATGCACTCGGAGCCCGTGATCGCTGAACATTGAAATGACCTTGATCACAGTTGACATGAGGAAAGAAAAATCCAATACATTTTGAAGGTTTGTATCTGCGCACACATTTCACAAAGGATTTAAAAAAAATAGAAAAATTAAGCATTAGCTGAAACTAACATTAGATTGAAAGTTACAACAAAAAATGAAAGACTGTACTAGTAATTTAATTTACCCCCCCCCCTTCGTTTATAAAGATGTGATCATCAGTGCATGTGTATTAAAATTATAAAATCCATCTATTTGAAAATAATGAGCAACAAGTTTTATGTATTAAAAAGTATCAAATGACACATCGTTTCAAATTTAAAGAGAAGAGCGGAGTCCTGATATATTTTTGCGTCGAGAAATGTTGTTTGAAATATAAAAGCCGAGGCGTTAGCCGAGGCTTTTATATTTCAAACAACATTTCGAGACCGAGGAGGTTATTCTGCATCATTCACGACAACAAGGACTTTATTTCTATTCTAGCAAGGGCGATAAATACGACCGATCGTTTCCTCTATATAGAGAAACGAATTAGGCCACCATGACTCGATTACGCTGTTCTATTTAACACCAGAGAGAAATTTTGTTGACTTACCTATATATGGAATGCAGATGATTTGAGCTTTCGTTGCATTAAAAATAGTCTTGTTTAATTACAAATCTGTTCGTAATATGTATTGATTAGTTAAAATGAATATACAAAAACAAATTCGTGTTCTTGTTTTACTGCTAAAATCACGTTGTTTAATGTGTAGGGAGGTCCGTGGAATAGCCCCGCTTAGCTATAAAAACCGACATTCATCAGCAACTTGATGCAATTTACAGTGTTTATACTGCAAAAGACGACACATCGATGAGGTCTAATCAAGTATTTCATGCTACAGTCAAACATGCATTTGAATTGTTCAGATTTGATACGTGTTTCTGATCTGATAATTTTCTGATGACATTCGTGGTCTATTGGAGAATAATGTCCAGGCGGCTTCCTTTGAAGTTTCAATAACCGTGGTAGTATTGAACATATTTTCTGTAGAAGGAAAAGAAACAAAACAAATATAAATTATACATTGCCGTTTATTTTCATTTTGTTTTTTGTTTTTGTTTTTACTCCTATAATATCACAAGCTTAAAGCCATATATGGCGTAACTGATCCAAAAATATATTTTTGAAAAATACAAAATTAAGTTAAGAAATATAGTTAATACATTTAAATTAAAGCTTTTCATACAATTCTGAACACGGAGAACACCTCGTTTCATCTAATAATACAATTTTATCTTCACTGTAATGTGTTATTTAAATCTTTTGTATATTCTTCCGAGTAGGAGAAAATTCCGAAAATCCAAATAAAATTGTGATATCTTTATAACGCAGTTGACTTAGATTTTGTAATTTACGGAAAAGTTCTATCTTTATATAAAGTAATGATACAAATAATAAGTTCTTATAATTTTAGTCTAATAATTTTCATTGTACATACGCCATATATGGCTTTAACTAATTCAATAATAAAATAATAATATAATTTTACATCCTGACCCATCGATAGCCATATTTAAAATGAAATGACTTCCGAATGAATCTTACACGATTCTTACACGAAAGTCACACGTTTCTCACACGGTTTTTACACGAAAGTCGCACGTTTCTCACACGCTTTTTGCACGCTCGCTACACGGTTTGCACGAAACGCTTTGGAGCTTACACGAAAGGCTGCAGGGTTTACAGGAAATGCTACACGGTTTGCACGAAACGCTGCACGGTTTACACGAAACGCTACACGGTTTGCACGAAAAGGAAAGCGCACGAAAGTCACACGCTTTTATGGGGTAGTAGCACGTCTCAGGGTCTGTACCAAACATATACACTGTACCAAACAAAGGTCCAATATACTGTATATGTTATCACATGTATAGTGTTTTCAAGTGAATCTTTGGAATACATTAAAAGTCAAATTTGATATATATTTTACGTCTTTTTGTTCGATTGACATTGCTGTTTATATAGTAAGTATGGAGTTGTTTGAAGGTGTAGCAATAAACAGTGTAACAAAAAAAGTCAGTAAAAGATGGATTTTGTTTTTTCGGAAGCCATTTAGTTTTAGAGCAGGCCGTGAAATTTACGTTCTAAGTACTTGCTATACGAACTATCCTACCCGGTGATTTTATTGTAAGAGAATGTAGACTGGAAGTGACCAGACCATGATATAATGGATTTTTTTTATTTGAAAGAGAGATTTGTCTGTGCAGTTTAAAACAAAGTGAGGATTGTTTTGGCCTCGGTTTGGATTTTCTATTCGGAGTCTCTCGAACGGTTTTATTATTAAAACCATATTAATTACATCTTAATCTCTCACAACTACTTTAACAGTTGTTTAAATTAGAATTTAGTAAATAGCAGTATTAATATATAAACTGATATAGATATACTGTGACAGTTATGATTATGTTAATAAATAATTTTGTATTTATTTAACCAGTTGTATAGAGATAGAATGCCGATATCATGGTGTACATGTATGTGTAATACATTTTATTCGCAGACTTAATCATATGATTTTAAATATATTTGTCATTCATTACAATATGTTTCTTGCGTTTAAATATTTTTACATGTATTATATTAAACACAAATTTAATTTCTTACTTCAGGTAGCTTCAAATCGTTTATTGATTTCAATTTAAATATCAGTCATTGATTAATTTCCGTTTGGTTTCCGTAGGCAGATTACTTTTCTTTTCTTTTTTATTAAAAATAATAAAATTTCTGTATATTTTGTCCGACAAACTATTAATTCAGGCTCCGTTTTTATTGCAAAATGAACTTGTATATTACATGTCAGTAAAATTGTATAACAAATGTAGTCAGGTTATCATTTCAGTTAACAATGTAGATCTAAAGTTACACATTCAGATACAATAGAAAGAAAGCTGAAATATCCTACATCAAATTACAAAATGATTGATAAAACAAATAATATACAATGATTCATAATTTAATTCTGAACTTTGAAATATTATTTTCATGAAAATGCAAGAATCAACTCTACATGTTTGTACTAGTTTTTTTTTTACTACATGCATTTACGGCTACAAATTCAGATTTGTTTGTAAAAGATTAAATCCACGGATATAAGTTGTACCGATTAAATAATCAAACTATTTATTTCATTTCATAAAAAAAATTCTCGGGTATCATACAGCCGTGAACGCGTACGCAACACATGTGTATGTACATGTTGCAAAACAGGTTGGTTCAGTTCCATGCACTCGGAGCTCGTGATCGTTTTTGATTTCGGTTGAAAAGGCGGAAAGAAGATAACAATATATTTTTTAAGGTGTGTTGGCGCACATATTTAACAGAAGATTTAAAAGAGAATAGAAAAATTAAACATAATATATAGAAAATCTAAACATTTATTTAAACTAACGTTAAAGTTAACAACAAATTTGAAAGACTGTACTCATTTTCTTTTGCCACCCCACCCCCTACACATACATGTACATACACTCCCCCAGAATATCTAAACCTGTCCTCGACTGTGCAAGTGAATCAAAATTAAAATCCATTTATTTGACAAGAATGAACAACAAATTATATGTTTTAAAAGGTATTAAATAACACATCGTTTCTGAAATTTGTATCAAATACTTTAAAAGTTACACGCAAGACAAGAGCGGGTATCTTTCAGCTTACATGTAAAATAACTTATATGTTTAAGAATATATAACACAAAAATGCAATGTAATACTGTAACAATTAATGATTTATATACCAAGGTATATAAACAAACGCAGCTAAGCTGCGGGGTTCTTTTAGTCCAAGCAACAAAGGGAAGAAAACTGAATTTCAGGAGATAAGTTTAGTTGGGTAGATTGCCTAAATTAGGCAATCTACCCAACTAAACTTATCTCCTGAAATTCAGTATTGATACATGTGTATTTAGGCTTGCCACAAATGTTTAACAATACTGGGTGGATTGCCTGACGACGAAGGTTTGCCACAATAAGTAGATTGTATTGAATTTCTGTTTAACTAACCATTTAAAGGATAGTCAACCCCCTTGAGGCTTACTTGGTAAGCTTTTAAGATAGTGCAAGTCTCTGATAACAGATGATGCCTGTGCGTCCTGACTAAGGACTATTCAGTATCTTCTGTTGTCAAAGGCTGACGACTAGGAGATTGGACGTATAGCGTCATGACTGACACTACGAGCCTGAATAAGGCAGTATTAGTGTTGGTCCGGTGCCATCGGGTGGACACGTAATTTTTGTAAGTATTAGGCCAACATTCAAGTGTGATTTTCCCTTAAGTAAGGAAAGGGTCATATTTGTATATATTTGCAGGCCAAGCATTTGAACCAATCATTTTTAAAAGGAAATTTTTTTTGTTATTTATATCAATCTTTACCGAGATCCTTGAATCAACCAGGTACGACCCCTGAACACGTTACAATATGTACAGTAGAACTCGGTTATAACGAAGTCGCTGGGATCTATAAAATCACTTCGTATAAGAAATACATGAAATTCATATAGCTGGGGATCCAAAATGACTTCGCTATATCGGTAAATTCGCTACATCCGTGTTCGTACTAAACGAGTTTTACTGTACGTTGAATAAGTATAGCTTACATCATAGAAGCTGATTAGTATTGATCATATCGTTTTCCGCATGCTTGTGGGCTTGTACGAGGGGTGTTAGAAAAGTTCGCGGACAAGTTCTATTGTGACCGCACTATTACCACGAAACCGGTCAAACATTCCAGATAAAATCTTTACCTTTTTTCCAATAAATATACAAGAATTTGGTGCTCTCCGATGATTATTGAAAAATATTTACATTTGCTGTGTTTTTCTAGTAAGCTTACTGTGAAATTGATTTGAAAATCATTTTCGTGTATACTCACGGGTAGAAATATACACGGAGAAACGTGCGTTAACGTGACGTCACAATGAGGCTCCAGCGACGTTAGTTAAAATGCAAGGATATAGGGCAGCGAGAAATTCAAATATTTAGCATACATGTATTTTAGTTGCTTCCAAACATGTAAAATGTAAATATAAGGAATGTTTTTCAGTTTAGTGTGAATTATTGGTGTGTGAATCACACAGACTTGTTACGTAGGCATATTTCATGAAGCGCGCTCATAACTCACACAAAACTGAAAAACATGAAGTTCCTTAAATATACAGCTTTTTTTATTTTGATAAAACTTGCTTCACGGAGCATGTTGCATTTTGGCACGTTTACATCACAAAGACTCTTTATTAAAATTAAAAATTGCACAATTGCAGCACAAAGAGTATTATAATATTTTACCTGCCGCTAACGTATTCAGGAAACGTCACTGGGAGAAATTTTGAACTAAATTGGCGGGTATATGACTGTTTTATAGCCGTTTATAACTGATCAACACTTAAAAATACAGCCAATATCGGAACGTCATTGAGCGTCATGGAGCACTGCACTACGTGAAAAATATGTGTGCAGACTGGAAATTGTCTACAAATAGATTAAAATGTTCAAGATGCTGCCGGGAATTCCCTACACCTAAAAGGACAAGTTTTCAAATGCTTGTAGCTTCATAAGAATGGAAGGATTAACATTTTGAATGATTAATTCCATCGATACTTCAATACCCCTGTATCGCATGGACAATTCGTTGCGCCTATATGGTTTTGCACAGTTTCCATACCTGATCGATTAACTGCATAGACTTTTTTAAAGATCTCAATAATATCCGAATCAGTACAAAAGACATTATATAGAACAAAAGTAACATGTCTTGATATAGATATTCAATTTTAAAGTAGAAAAAAAGTTAAGAAAAATCTGAAGAAATGAAAGATTTATAGAACTGCGACAAATCTTAAGCGGTTGAAATCTGGCTGTCTCGTCGCCTTACGTCAAGTGATTGCTACGTGAATCCCATGACCTCATAGTTAAATCGTTGTAAATTTTCAAGATTTTATCATATGGACCTGATTTTCTACATATCAATAAACAAAATGTAGGAATTTATTCAGACATAAGTCATACCTCACAGTAAACAATAGATTTTCCGTAATTCAATGTGTCCGCGAACTTTCCTCGTATAACCGTGCCATTATATTGGCAGTTTTCAGTGTTTTTTTTTTCAACCAAATCTTCTCGGGGTTTTTACCGTCAGAGGTTGGAAAAAATAACTGTTGTCTTTTTGTCAATGACCACAATACATGTATCTTAATTATTTTTGTGGTGATCGTATATAATCTGCAGTTGTGTCTTCATTTTTCAAAGAACATTGTTCTCTTTTTATGAGAAATTCAATGACCGACGTTTGAAGTGAGATGAATATCATATTTCAATGAAATCAAATGACATTTAAATGAAATAAAACATTTTAATGATTATTGTATATAAAAATGATATATATTAAATATATGAAAAGTATTTAAACTATTCTGTAATTAATAAAATTTTTACTGTTTACTAATTGTTAAAAAACAATCAATTGAAACGGAAAGCCGTTTTCTATATTGTCATTATAGCGAAAGTTATCGCCCTTGTCATTTTTATAACTAATTATATATGTGCTTAAATAAATACTTAATTAGTGTTGAATTTGAATTAAAATGATCAATAATAATCTTTGTAAGTTACACTAGTCGGATTACAAAAGATTGGTTGATTGGAAGCTTGATTCGTGTTTTCATACCAATTGTTAGTTCATTATTTATACACTGAATTGACCACGGATTTTTTCCGTTATTTCCTGATTATGACAACGAGCACACGGCGGGTGTGACCGGTTGGCAGGGGATGCTTACTCCTCCATGGCACCTGATCCCACCTCTGATGTTTCAGAGGTCCGTGTTTGCTCTGCTCTTATTTTGTATATTTGTTTAATGGACGTTGAGATTGAATACTGTTCGTTATTTCCATATCCTTCTTTAATTAGTTTGTAAATAAATAATCACTATGTATTATATATGGTGTTAAGATATATAGGGTTTTTACTGACAATCATTCGAGAGCGGTTCTAGAGGTAAAACTTGACAAACATGTGTGTGTACATATAAGTGTGCGGACTTCCCTGCTTATATTGTACTGTTTTAAGTAATAAGTGTGTGGTCATCCCTGCTTATTACTTGACAGAGTGTGTGGTCATCCCTGCTCTGTGATTGGCATCTTAAAGTAGCAAGTGTGCGGACATCCCTGCTTGTTGCTGCGCAAGATCAGATGTGCAGACATCCCTGCCTGCATCTTGTGGTAGAGCATTGGTGTGCGGACATCCCTACCAGTGTCTCTAGGCTAGAACCGTATTAGTGTGCGGTCATCCCTGCTTATCTCTTGTGGGAGTGCGCTGGTGTGTGGACTTCCCTGCCAGTGTCACTTGTTCGCTACCAGTAAAGACCTTATATAACGCAGTACCAAGTGATTAAGACTGCGCATTGTACATATTTGCAGCATCTCAAGGCTATCCGTTTTTATCACGGGTACGAGCCTGCGGGGGTTCACAGGCAGTGACCTCCCTTGCACGTTACATAAAATTTGGTGGCAGCGATGGGATACCTTGAGATAGCTGCGCCATGGAAGACGTAGACAAAGAACTGACTATGATAGAAGAGAAGCTCGCGGAGCTGAGGGAGGAAAGTATCAGGAATAGAAGTTTTAAGTCGTCGACTCCAGTGACCCCGCGTGTTAAAGATAAAGTAAGAGACTCGGGTGTTGGCGAATCTCGCATCTCCGGAGAATTGCGGCAGACAGAAGAAAAGTCATCAACGCATGAGCATGATGGTGCGCTATCCCAGCGCGCACCTATCCTTGAAGAAAAGTCTCTAGGACAATCTCTCAGGGACATGTTCAGAGAGACCGGAGCAAGACCTCGCGATTACGGTCAACCAGAGTCTCCTACACGATTTGATACAGAAGCGGTGCAAAACGGCAGACCTAGACTGAGACTTAGTCATGAAGAACTTTACAGAGATGATCAAGACGATTCTCTCCTCCCTGGGATAACAAGAAGGAGATCCAGAATTAGATTTGCAAGTCCGCATGCGGAGACGACGCGCTAACAGAGTTTCCAGCGCAAAGACAAATGATAAAGCCAGCAACGTATGATCGCAGTGCTCCCTGGTTGGATTATCATGCGCATTTTGAAGCATGTGCTGAAATAAGTGGATGAAGATATCATCAGAAGGGATTGTATCTAGCAGTTTCTCTTCGGGGAAGTGCGCAAGGAGTGTTAGGTAACATGCCAATGGGGACAAAGCTCGATTATCAGACACTTTTAAAAGCCCTTGAAGACAGATTTGCTCCCCCAAGTCAAACGGAGCTATACAGGGTGCAGATGCGTGAGCGGCGCCAAAGAGCTGGAGAATCTCTTCCTGAGTTGGGACAGGCCATTCGCAGACTTGCCAACTTAGCCTACCCCACTGCGACAGCCGAAATTCGGGAAGCGCTGTCTAAAGACCAATTTGTGGACGCATTGGTCGACAAGCAAAAGTGTCAAAACCGGAGAGAAAGCTTCCATAGGAGCAAGTCCAGTCGGAATTGACGCTGGCCTATTCATTGAAATGGACGTCTGTGGCGTGACGGCGAAGCTATTGGTAGACACAGGTGCGACAGTTAGCCTAATATCTACCGAACTGATGAGTAGAATTCCAGAAGAGGACCGACCTAGGCTTGACTCATTCAGTCGTGATATATTGGAAATGAATTTGAATAATGTGAAATTGCACAAGAAATATAAGAATGAAATGAAATATACTTTACAAAGTATAATTTCCTAGACTTATATTTATAATATTAAACACAAACCTGTCAAGGAACACATGGTGACCTTTAATTTGAAAAGTCTGCAGACTGCACAAGTATTTCACAAAAAATCTACTAATCCATAAAGCTGAAAATCATAAGTGTAGCCATCTTCATAACATCTCATAAATATGTGAAACAATTATTTTGTTAAATGAGATTCTTTATAATCTTGGATCCCACATATGAGGTAATAATGGTGATTTAATTGACAGTGAAGACCCAATCCATAACGTACCTTATTAGTAAACAGTTTTTGAAAACCCTGGACCTATTCAACTTTCCATTCCCTCTTCATCACCCAAAAAGGCTACTTATGCTATCTATAATTCTGTAGATGTGAATAGTTTGAAATATTGTTGAATTTATACAGACATTTTTGTTGCTACATGAACATGTACCAACCTTGACATGTTTGCTAGGTATATATTCAGGTCCAGTACAATCACTAGATTTAGCTACGTTGTTAGAATTTTTTTACAGAAATAAATCACTTTGGTACAGAGCTCAATAAAGTTACTTAAGGTAGGTAAATACTTCTTCTTCTCTTTCTTTACTTATAAAAGGTCATCGACCCATCACACAAGTTTGATAATAAAGCTTCTAAATAAAATAAAGCTAACTAAGTAGGTAAATCAAGCTACGTAGCTATAACAAAAATCAAGTGAATGTACCAGACCTGATATCATATTGTCTTGTAAAAAATCTTCTCGTACATAATCAAGTCCTCATCAATATTGTTTACGTATTTATTTTTTTTACATATCAATAAACTTTTTTATAAAGACATAATATTATAAACCAAGGCCCAACTACCTGTTTCTTTTTCAAATTCAAACATTGTTGATTCAGTATCATCATCACAGGCCCATCACTACATCCGTCTCGCTACCAAATGAATGTTCGCTGTCAGAATCGTATTCATCAGTTATATTACTCGTTCATCTATCGCACATTGACCTCAATACATCCGAAGAGTCTTGTAAATTGTACTGTGTGTAAACAACATTGAAAACAAACATCGCCATTTATCTTCTCTCCGTTTAACAAACACAACATTTAGTTTATATTTAAAAAAAATTAATTAATTTAATCTTTAACTGGACATATCTTATATACATTGTTTGCAACCTCTTTTTCAATCAATGTTGCGGAGGAAACAATTTAGCGTGTGAAATTCCACAGCTATGAGGCAGAGGTACACAGAAATAAACACTGACGTTCTATTTTCGTATGCTACTACATGATTTAATTATTCTATAAAATCATATATATAGTCTTTTTATTGTCATTCCTTCGATTTTTTACTCAAGCCCTAGAGTTATCTAAAATGATGCTAATTAAGGACGACAGACCTAATTCGAAATTTCGCGCCACTGCGCAGGAAGTCGCGCATCTGCCTTGAATCAGATTGACGTAATTATGCATTGCAAAAGATGGTTGATATACATTTTTAATGTTTACAGAGAGTTTCATACCTTTATTCCCAATTTAAAAATATTTTACACAATTCGATTTACATTCATTTGTTGATTCTATAAGTAAATGATTATTTTACGACATGTGCCATAAGCGCATGGCGAGTAAACAAAAACGTGTGATGTTGATGACTTTCCTGACTCGCCAGTTAGGCTGGCTTTGTTCATTTGAAGCTTCGTTTTTCATTAAAAAATGAAGTACAGCAAGTACAAACATCATCATAAACTACGGCCAAATGTACGACCCCTGTCTCTCATTATCGATACGATTCTAGAGCGGATTCTGGACCGTGGCCTGAGACAATAGATATGGCAAGAAATTGGTACTGCGTTTTTAGGTGATACTTTTGTACCCTAGGGTACACCCTTATTAAATGTATGGAGAAAAGGTTACAAAAAGGGTACACTATTTATTCCTACTGAAAACGGAAGTAGATGCTTCCCAGTGGAAGGACGACTGTAACATCTATATAAGTAAAATTAAAAATAATGTAGCCGATGCTCAGGGTACAGTGGGTACAAAGGGTACACATGGGTACAGCAGGTTACAACACTATAAGAAATGGATACAAGGGTTTAGAAGGCTGAAATTTTCTGAGTTAAAATTTAAAATAATGGAGCCGATGCTCAGGGTATAGTGGGTACAAAGGGTACACATGGGTACAGCAGGTTACAACACTATAAGAAATGGATACAAGGGTTTAGAAGGCTGAAATTTTCTAAGTTAAAATTAAAAATAATGGATCTGATGCTCAGGGTACAGTGGGTACAAAGGGTACACATGGGTACAGCAGGTTACAACACTATAAGAAATGGATACAAGGGTTAAGAAGGCTGAAATTTTCTAAGTTAAAATTAAAAATAATGGAACCAATGCTCAGGGTACAGTGGGTACAAAGGGTACACATGGGTACAGCAGGTTACAACACTATAAGAAATGGATACAAGGGTTTAGAAGGCTGAAATTTTCTAAGTTTAAATTTAAATAATGGAGCAGATGCTCGGGGTACAGTGGGTACAAAGGGTACACATGGGTACAGCAGGTTACAATACTATAAGAAATGGATACAAGGGTTAAGAAGGCTGAAATTTTCTAAGTTAAAATAAAAAATAATGGAGCCGATGCTCAGGGTACAGTGGGTACAAAGGGTACACATGGGTACAGCAGGTTACAACACTATAAGAAATGGATACAAGGGTTAAGAAGGCTGAAATTTTCTAAGTTAAAATTAAAAATAATGGATCTGATGCTCAAGGTACAGTGGGTACAAAGGGTACATGTACACATGGGTACAGCAGGTTACAACACTATAAGAAATGGATACAAGGGTTAAGAAGGCTGAAATTTTCTAAGTTAAAATTAAAAATAAAGGATCTGATGCTCAAGGTACAATGGGTACAAAGGGTACACATGGGTACAGCAGGTTACAACACTATAAGAAATGGATACAAGGGTTTAGAAGGCTGAAATTTTCTAAGTTAAAATTAAAAATAATGGAGCCGATGCTCAAGGTACAGTGGGTACAAAGGGTACATGTACACATGGGTACAGCAGGTTACAACACTATAAGAAATGGATACAAGGGTTAAAAATGCTGAAATTTTCTAAGTTAAAATTAAAAATAATGGAGCCGATGCTCAGGGTACAGTGGGTACAAAGGGTACACATGGGTACAGCAGGTTACAACACTATAAAAAATGGATACAAGGGTTAAGAAGGCTGAAATTTTCTAAGTTAAAATTTAAAATAATGTAGCCGATGCTCAGGGTACAGTGGGTACAAAGGGTACACATGGGTACAGCAGGTTACAACACTATAAAAAATGGATACAAGGGTTAAGAAGGCTGAAATTTTCTAAGTTAAAATTTAAAATAATGTAGCCGATGCTCAGGGTACAGTGGGTACAAAGGGTACACATGGGTACAGCAGGTTACAACACTATAAGAAATGGATACAAGGGTTAAGAAGGCTGAAATTTTCTAAGTTAAAATTAAAAATAATGGAACCGATGCTCAGGGTACAGTGGGTACAAAGGGTACACATGGGTACAGCAGGTTACAACACTATAAGAAATGGATACAAGGGTTAAGAAGGCTGAAATTTTCTAAGTTAAAATTAAAAATAATGGAACCGATGCTCAGGGTACAGTGGGTACAAAGGGTACACATGGGTACAGCAGGTTACAACACTATAAGAAATGGATACAAGGGTTTAGAAGCTAAAATTCTCTAAGTTAAAGTTAAAAATAATGGATCTGATGCTCAGGGTACAGTGGGTACAAAGGGTACACATGGGTACAGCAGGTTACAACACTATAAGAAATGGATACAAGGGTTTAGAAGGCTGAAATTCTCTAAGTTAAAATTAAAAATAATGTAGCCGATGCTCAGGGTACAGTGGGTACAAAGGGTACACATGGGTACAGCAGGTTACAACTCTATAAGAAACAGATACAAGGCTTTAGAAGGCTAAAATTTTCCTGCATTGAGCAAGGTTTAAATTTAGTCAAACATCTGTTTTTATCTAAGTGCACGAGCAAAATCCTTTGGTGCACGGGGTTTGAAGTTAGGGAGGAATGACAGAAAATAACTTAAACAAGTTATTATTTTATTGAAGCTTTTTTGGAAAAATAACGTGTTTGAGTTACTAAGGCTGGGAAGAAGTAGGTCATAGCAAAGAGAAGTAACTCATTGAGACAAAAAAATAACTCATTTGAGTTATTTTTAAATAACTTGTTTAAGTTATGCCCCTGACTGATAATGTGACCGATACTTTAAGGTCTACTCGGCCGATGTGGACCCATATCTTGGGGCATCGCTAACACTACAGATTACCTCCAATTACCACTACGTCTATGGCCATCGGCAGGGAAATGTGAATATGATTTTGGAAACCCTTGTCAAAAAAGCCGTGCCGTATACCATATACGGCGTCAGGATCTGTGAATTTGTTTAGATCTAGGTCATGGCCTTTAGAAAATCCCCAGATGTAACTGTGGATGCCAAAATGGTGACTGAAACCAAACTAACCTCCCATTGCTTTACATTAATGCTTAGTTTTAGAATTTTGAAAGTTAAAAATCTTACATGAATTTCTGTTAAAGATTTAACTTCATCAGTTACAATCCTCATTGTTCATTGTCAACATTGCAAAACAGGAAGATCATGAAAATTGAAAAATTGACTTATTTATTCTAGATTACACTTACTGCATTTAGTTCAAAAGTGATGAAATTATCCCAGACTGACATATATACAATTCCAACTTAAACATCTATTAGTTTAATATTCTTTAACTAGAGTAAAAAAGACACATTCTTAGCTCATGACCATGAATCCCTCCAATTTCATATTCAAATAAAGGAAGTTATGATTGATTATGCTCAGTAAAAAGCCGTGAGATATATAAATAAATAGTTTTAAGCAAAACCTGCCAGAGTTAAAAACCCTCTACCTGGGACACGGATTCTGTGCCTCCACACGGGTTTCATTGAGTAAGGATTCCTCACTTTCAGACACAGAAGCTGTGTCCGTGTCTTGGACGTGCAGAACCCGTGCGTCTTTTTAAAATCCCGTGCGGATTCTGTACTGTCTTAGCCAGGCCCAAGCCGTGCCTATTCCGCCTCGAACTCGAACTACAGGAAGTTTTGAAGAGGCTGGGTTTTTTGCCATTTTAGCTCAGCTGAGCTGAAAGCCAAATAAAAAATCATATTCTCAAGAACCAATGGGTCAGAAAAGCTGAAACTTATGTGGAAGCATCCTGGGGTAGTGTAGATTCTAAATTGTTCAAATCTAGACCCCTTTGGGTGGGGCCATAGCGAGTTGTATAACATTACATTGCAAAAACCTAAAAGCTTCTTGAGATATGAATTAAATTACTTCAGTGCCATGAAAATTAACTGATCAGAAATTTTTACCCACATAATGTATAAATTGATAATCTTGACCTTTCAATTGATGTTTTCAGCCAAAATAAGAAGTCTCCTTATATTAGACCAAAAGAGTTATGGTATAGGATCGGGGGATTATCCCCACTTTCAAAGGACTTGAACAGAAGTATGTTTTAACTTTGCGAAGTTTGCTGCTACAACTAAGCATTCACAGACACACCCTTTCAAAACTTCTTCCCTTCCGAGCACATGACATATGTATATATGTATTTTTTTAGGGATGGCAATTTGTAACCTGTTAACCGATTACTCGGTCGGAACGATTGCAATTGGTTAGAAAATCTGTAATCGGTTACTCGGAATAAATAAAATTTATAATGTAATTTTGAATCAAATTTTGATATAAATTCATTTTTGAAAAAAAAAACTTTGGATAAACGTTGATAATTCAGCGTTTTCAGAAGCTGACTTGGATGTTAATATTGTTCTCCAGATGGATATTATAGGGTAATTGGCCATTGTGTGTTTGAAGTGATAATTACTGTTAAAACACCGCAAGTCGTTACCCTGACTGTCCTGTATTTCTTTAATGATGATTAAATCACCGTTGAGAACTGAGATTTAGTATGTTTTTTTTTTTTTTTACAGTCATCTATCGAATAAATTGCTAAACAAACTTTGTAAATCAAGTGATGAATACTAAGTATTAATGACATATTGTGTCTAATATAAAAACACTATCATATTTCATCTATTTAGAAATTATCACTGAAGTTAATTTTTTTTAAAAATAAGTTCAATTATGAAGGTCAAGGGGTAAGAATTAAAAGCAAGATCGGAAATATCGTGTCACAGGTAATGCACATGTCAACTATGAAAGTCCCATCACTTCTCAATATAAGGAACAAGATGTGTTTGTGAAACACAGATGACCTCGTATGGCAACATAACAAAGATTTAACATTTCTGAAATGCAAATGAAATATATTTGATATTACCCAAAGTAGGGTTTTCAGACAAGAAATACGATTGTGAAATACAACCCCCCCCCCCCCCTGTTCAAAAGAAAGTTATGGCCAAGGATAAATTTTTGAAAGGTAAATCAAACTCCAAGGTGAAAGGATATGTTGTTGATTTCTTAAAAAAGGTCACAAGTAATACATATGTGAATTAGGATAAAAAAACCCCTAACATTAACCGTTCAATAGTTATAGCCAAGGTAAAAGTTTTGGAAAAGTAAGTTAATCTCCAAGGTCAAGGTCAAAGGGTCAAAGTTCTTGGTATCCAATGAAAGGTCTTCTCATAAGGATTACATATGTGAAGTACGAAAGCCCTAGTCCTTACCGTTCAAATATTATGGTCAGGGTTAAACTCTTTTTCATAAGTACGGAAATCTCCAAGGTCAAGGTTAAAATGTCAGAATGGTTGGTATCCAATGAAAAGCCTTGCCACAAAAAATACATGTGTGAAATATGTAAATCCTAGTTTCTACCATTCAAAAGATATGGTCAAGGTTAAAGTTTTTTCAAAAGTACGGAAATCTCCAAGGTCAAAAGGTGAAGGTTGTTGGTATCCATTGAAATCTGAAAGTCATAGCTCCACTATATCAAAAGTTATGGGCAAGGTTAAAGTTTTTGTGACGGACGGACAGACGGACAGCTAGACAGACTGATGGACAGACGAATGAGATTTAATGTCCCCTCGCTTTCGCGAAAGCGAGGGACAATTATGGTGACAAAACAACTGGGGGTCGTAACATAAAGGCTACTTAAGTCTAAGACCGTGCTTAAGTAGGACTTAAGTACAGTCTAAAACTTAAGACCGTAACTAGAAGCGTACTAAGATATGACAATCTTAGCAAAACTTAGGCGGCCGGTAGAGGTGTCTTAAGTATATCTTAACTTTATTATACATATATTTAGAATTATTTAATGTTTACTTTCGATGTTAAAACATTCCTCTATTCATATTATGCATTAAAGAAAATAATTATCTATATTTGACGCTGATTTAAGAATTTTATTTTTTCGTGGGGAGAGGGGGGCTGATCACTGATTCCAATTTCACTCCCAACACAAATACATGTAAATACAAAATTTAATTTTAGGGATACGTATGAAATTAGTGGGACCTCGGTTTTATAAATAAATTGAACACAGTAATAAACCATGAATCTGTATGTTCACTTTGAAAATATGAGTTGAAATAATTTGTTAAAAACAGAAAAGAAAGATGATAATGACAGTAACAGTACTATTATAAAAAGTATCTGTAAAGTAGAATGAATGTAGAACACGACAAGTGCGGATTTAGACAGGGCTCAATACAGTTAGAGAGAGAGAGAGAATTGCTGATAAGTGGAGACATAGATAAAATATCCCGATTTTTTTGTATCCTTGATTAACTAGCAGATGAGTACATCTACTACATCATAATACTTCTGCAGTTTTTTGCTTCTGACACGCATGGCCTGATACATAGTGGGGATTCAAAATGTATTGAACTTTTTAGAGTTTTAATTTCAAGTAGATAGGCGGTCGATTATCTTTTCTTGTCTGCGATAATAACAGGGTAAGTGAACATTTGTCAAAACAAAGGAGTTACAAAGGATAAACTGAAAACACCTCAGGTGATAAAACAATTGTCGTGAACATTTACAATGAACCATAAATCGCAACTTTCTGACCGTGCGGTACATGTAATTGTTTACAAACATTCCGAATAATTTATAACATAATTATGATTTTAATACGAAATCTTATCCAACATAACTTAAACCGATAGGTAAGGACGTCAACTTTAATATGTAATTAATTAAAACCCTAACTGAATCACATTTAGCAATACATCTATATAAAATCAAAAACCATAGGTTGACTCATATGAAATATTTTTAACATAAGTTTGACTTAGCTAGGACCTAGCTTAGTTCGCTTTATGTTACGGTTTAAGACATACTTAAGTAGTACTTAGTCAGGTCCTAAGATTATGCCTAAACCATACTTACGACCGTACTTAAGTCAAAAACTTAGCAAGCTTTATGTTACGAGCCCCTGGTGACAAGTGGGAAAATATCAAATGAATGATTTAATTCTCAGACATGATTTTTGCTTTTCTTAATTTTTCCCTATTCTTTTTAAAAAGTCAAGTACAATTACAGTATTATATATATGTAGACTTTATCAGTTTTTTTGTGCATACAATAGATCTACATACTATGTACATCAAGAAAATGCGTATTTTGATACGGTTAACCAGTTAATCGGTCGGAACGTCTTGCAGTTAACTGATTAGCAATTGTGTATTCGATTAATTGCCATTCCTAATTTTTTTTAAACATTGTTCCACCTTTATACGTTTACTTTATTTTGCACTTTATATGGTATTGATCCCAGTTATTGTTTTTCTACTTGTCAATTATTGAATGAAATTTAAAAATTATTCCTAAATCGTATCGAACACATGTGAGAACAATTAAAAAAGGCTTTGCCAAGGACAGCTCCAAGTTAGTTGTTCTGCTGTGTAAAAAGCTTTCTCACACATATGAAAATAAGAATGTCATGCCAGAAAAAATCCCAAATTCGCGACTACAGATATGAAAATGCTAAAAGAAGAAGTTAAAAAATGAAATTTATTGAAATCTCATGCACAGCTATACATTGTTTTAAGCGGAGAGCATAACTGGTTGTAATCTCATGACCATGGAGGAGCACAGGGGGGGGGGGGGGGGAAGGGGCTTAATAATAATGTTTTGTTTGTGTCCCCTCAATAATAACGTCCTAGAGGAAATTAGATGCAACCACGCATGTATATAAATAACACTTACAAGTGTTTCCATTTATCTAAAATATTTTTCAAATTCTATTTTAAAGGTACTTAGACACAGATATGAAGTTATTATTTTCTCTATAATATTATGACTTGAGAGATGTCATGAGATTACAACCAGTTATGCTCTCCGCTTAAAACAATGTATATTATACTTTAACCCCTTTTCTACCGCATCGGTCAATATGACCGATAGCGCGTCAAAACACGACATCGCGATAACAGGACCTCTGTACATTTTTAATTATAGCATTAAGGTATATAAATTATATATCATTTTTTAGGAAATTATCTGTACTTTCAGACCCTGTAAAAATTTTTAGCCTAATTAATCGGTAATGAATAGATTTTACGTTTTGAAGACATTCATGACTTTTTGAAAATGACGCAATTTTCCAAAGCAAGGACGAATATCCTGACGATAGGTATATTTTTTCCTGATTAAATCATTTAAATAAAATTAATATATTTAAAAAGGATATTTTCTCTGCTTTTAAAATATGTAAAAATTATTGCTTTTACTTTTAAATATTTGGTTAAAACAAGAATTTTCTTCCACGCATGTGATTTTTCTGGGTTTTATTCGTAATATTTGAATTAAACGCAGTTTTACCTTTATTTCTGTGTTGAAATAGGGAAAACAAAATACAGCTGGTAAAAGTACAGAAAATTTCCATTTTAACAAGCCTTCACTGGTCTCTTTATCTTCAGTATTTTCTGAATTACCATAGTTTGAATTTTGAACCTCCGCGTAATTTTTGTAGAAAATTTGAATGTAGTCAATATTTAACGTCAAGGTCGTTTTCGTTGCGCCTCATTCGGAACAACATGTTTAGTACATGTACTATTATATTTAATTAAATTTAAATAGATGCATTATTTTAAAAAAAATGGTTTAAAATAACAGTAATTATCATTACACCTTTAGAGAAATATAGTACAAATGTATTTTTGTTTATTTATGCAATGTGCAATAAGTTTATTCAGTGTTGATAAAAAAAATGTTTGATTCCTAAAGATCTACGGAAAAAAAAACAAGATTTATTGCTGTTTGCTTTATTAAAATATATTCTTAATATAAAATACAATTAAACATATACTGACATGAAATTAAAAAAAAACTTTGAAACACAATTCTAAAAATCTCGCATTTACACGACTCATTACGGTATGAGTTGATTTTATTCGAGATAACACGTGTTTCCGCTGTAGCAGTAAACAACAAGTTGAACAACAGCATGGATTTTCATGATTATTTTACGATGGAGAACACGTCAATTCATCAGATACGACGGGCCTTTTCTTTGGCATTAGATTTGAGTAAGTATTGATTGAAAAGTTTAAAAGTATTGTAGAGTACATTGACTGAAATGAAAAGACATTATAGACTACCAAGGACCTTGTAGTAGACTGGACCCTGGCTACACATGTACATGACTACATGTGATATGAAGCCGTTCGCTGGTTTGACATCATCGGTAACCCAAAAATGATACTTTTCGGTTCTTTCAAAAAACTCTCACAAAAACTATTTTTTCCGATGACAAAATTGTTTACAATACAATGCCACTGTTTTCTCAATATGGAATCTGCATACTGTGTTGACTGATCAACAAAATATTTTTGTTCGATGTACTCCGTCCCGTCCGATCCACATTTTTAAGATGGGAGGTAGGTGGTTAATTATCGCGTGGTTTACACTGCTGAAAAATTGATAACTGTCATGAAATCACAGATTTCTTAGCAGTACACATTTGACATGTTTGTTAGCTACACAAGTTTATTGTTATAAAAACTTTCAGTCAAAAAGCATCCTATAGAAATTATAGATCTTTGCTTTAAAATAAAGCTATATAGCTAAATCAAGCTATACATGTATAGCTTAATCAAGACTTTGTGCCGGACCAGTCAGAGTACATCAAACAAATCAATTTTTGTATTGTGGGCTTAAACATCCAAACCGTGTTTTGAGATGATGGATTCGAATAAGTTTGACTTATTTTTGTGTTGTTTTTGAAGTGGCATGGTAAGTTTTCTTGACCACCTCTAAGTACATTCAAAGAAAAATGAAACATGACATAATTAACACAAACACATAATTTTTTTTTAGCACGTGTAGTGCGCTGGTACCATTTAGGCTTCAGAACTTTTATCTATGAAGACCCACTTGCCAATGGCCACCATGCACAGAAAAGACCATGATGTGGAGGACATATGTGCTTAGTTATTAGTAAGTCAATTTTATTGGAGTCAAAATTCCTCATTGCCACTGGACGGCTATTAGTCAACACTCCCAGGTACATGAAAAGACGGACTGGCGCAGTGGTTAGAGCCTCTGCCCTATAGTCACGAAGTAAGGAGTTGATCCTTACATCGCATGTTCGAATCTTACTATGAGACATGGAGACCTGTTTTTCTGATGAGACACTATAAAAATATCTTATATTATACTTATGTTACAGGTCCAATAAGAATAAGACGCTGTCAGGGTTCATGAATTTATTATATGGATCAATGATTGATTCAAAATTCCTCATTGCCACTGGACGGCTATTAGTCAACACTCCCAGGTACATGAAAAGACGGACTGGCGCAGTGGTTAGAGCCTCTGCCCTATAGTCACGAAGTAAGGAGTTGATCCTTACATCGCATGTTCGAATCTTACTATGAGATGGAGACCTGTTTTTCTGATGAGACACTATAAAAATATCTTATCTTATGTTATACTTATATAACCCAATTAAGGTCCCTTGTCGCAGTAGGTGCTGGCATGAAAAAGATCCCTCACAGCTCAATGGCTGTAAGTGCCGAGTATAGAACCAAATTTGCATCTGTCCACCGAAAAGTGGTGGCGTCTCCATCTGAGAGAGAAATTCTTGAGAGAGACATTTAATAACATACAAACAAGCCCATATATATAAACACCTTGTCCCAGGGATATTTCTCTGAAGTAACAGTTTTCAGTCCAACATGCCCTTTCTCTTAACAACCCTGACAACAGAAACTAAAAAAGGATACTTCATGAATTTGATAAAAAAAATGGTTAATTATGCTATTTTTTTAAATTTATAATTGATTAACCTTGATTGTTTAGTATAAAGCTTGCAATATTTCAGTCATAATACATTGACTTCCCCAAACCATTTAACTACAAGTATGACAAAATATGACATGCATAATATAATATATATGATATGCTTTATAAAGACTTTTTAACAATGTTATATCAATTTGCCAATTGTAGATTTCTGTATAAACTGAATTATCTGATTAAAACTACATATTCGATTAGAAAAGCTTTTCAAAACTTTTTTTAAAAATTTGTTACAGAAGTCGGGACATAATACATTTAGAAACTGATCATGCCTTGGTCAAATCAAAGGAGTTCCCTCAGTCTTTCAGAGAGATGGCAGAGAGTTCATTCAACATGAAGTTGATGTGCACATAATGTAATCTGGAATCTAAAGTTAGAGATAAAAACCTGCAAACTTACTAGCAAATAAGCCTATCTGCTTGTTAATTATTCTTTGCCGGACACTTCCTTTTGAGGAATGCTCTTTATTTCTATCAATGATGCAAGTGGTTATTCAAGATCATTTCATGTGATATAAGGAATTCTGACTTTTGACAGCATAAGACAAGGGTTTGTGAGAAGAGTAGCAAATACTAAAGAAATCCTTGGATACTGAAATTCAGTCATTGTATGCCACATAAACTGGATTAGTGAAAGATTGTATCTGAAGTTCTGTGATTGTCCATCTTTGCTGTTTTTTCATATGCTTATAAAATGACAAAAGTTGTTTTAACAAGTGACGCAGTAAAGACTTGAAAATGTAAAATAATTCTTGTAAGAAAAGAAAAATTGTAAATGTTTTCTTATACAATGTATTCTAGATGACAAAGAATGTGTTTGACTAAGTTTTTGAAAATGACAAAATAAATTCTCTTTTGTGTAATTAAAAAATGATAATGGTTGCAATACATGTTTACCTTAATATGATTTTAATAGTATTTGTCACTAAGATTGAAATACTTGAGAACATATTTTACAAATTTTGTTCAAGTTTACTTAAGTCAGAAATATATTTTTTGAATGACAACCACCAAGATTTGAAAGAAAAAGAAAAAATAAAGTAATGAAAACAAAACTATTCACTTTTGTGATATCTCTGTTGATTTTGTTGTTTACAATTTTATGTGTCAGTTATTGGACAATATGTCCATAATAATTGCAGCATTTCAAATTTTATATATACATACAATTTAAGGCAGATTTCTGTACTGATATGACCTTGACCCCCAAAGAACAGAAATTTCAGGGTCAATACTTAAGACAATTATTTGTTGGATGTTTTATACATTATTTTTTACCTTATATCTTACAAACGATACCATGGAAAACTGTCTAGAATAAGAAGTTAGAAACCTATAAGGCCAAAAAATTGAATATTGTTGTTGCTTAGCAACCATTTAAAGGTCATTTTACACAAATTTGAACAAAAATAATATGTGGATATTGCAATACAGTATGATGCCTTCTAAAGAGTAAATTCAGAATGTTCTTCTTTAGCATCCATTGTTACAAATTCTAGCAAGACAGATGAAAAGTTTTGGGAAAAAATTCTAAAATTATGCACTTATTTGACCTTTGACCTCCAAAATAATGAATCTGATGAGGTCGAACTTTCAGACAATCATCTGATGTATATTATTTCAGTATCATTACCCTACATTTGACTTTACAATGTAATGGAATGCATAAATGTGTGTGGGATGAGCAAAAAACAAAAAATACTGCCTAAAAATTGAAAAATACTCCGTTGCTTAGCAAACTCTTTAAAGTCATTTTTTGCAGAATTGAAAAAAAGAGTTTATGTGATTAATGTAGTACAGGATAATGCCCTTTTGTGGGTTTATTCTGAATTTCCTATTTCAATGTGTATCACTGTTAATTTTTAACTTGAAGATTAAAATGTGTCAAAAAATGCAATAAAATTCTGCACTTATTTGACCTTTGACCTCAATTTCCACTAGCAAGGTCAGTCGTGAGGTACCTACATAGTTATGAAATATCATCTCCCGAAAATTCCCTACAAAATGGTATACATTTTACCTAGATTACTCTTTGAATAAAAAAGTTATAATTGATTTATAAGGATATGTCAAAAGGTTTGCAAAAACGCTGAAAATGTGCCGGTAGAGAAAGGGTTAATAGCATTTCACATAAAAATTAGTTAAAAATCTTATTTCATTTAAAAGATATTAAAATTTTTGATCTGACATATTTTGGATTTTCCAGAGGACAACATGGACACAGCCATTTTATTCATATGGGAGGTGGGGGTATCATTTAGTGAGCTCATTGCTCACAGAACCTCTAGTTTTTTAGTAGTTTTTATTCATTTCTTTCTCAGTATTTTGAAACCTAGCTAAAACATTTTCTAAAACATAATCTTATCTGAGGTTGATTGAATATCTTAATAAAAAAAATAATTTTCCTCTCTTTCTCTCTATGTTTTGTTTGGCTATATTTATAAATTCTTGTTTCCTGTCGCAAAGAAAAAAGTGGAGAAGGAGACATGGAGTCACTGATATAAATTTATATCTAATATTGTATAAAGTTCTAACAATATAAACCCATCAAATCCCACCAAAATTTAATAAAGTTTTCATAGTCTTAAAAAATATATAGGGATTTTTTTCACTTTTTTGTGTTATTAATAACTTAAATTTAATTCTTATGTTTGTAAACTGTCATTATTGGTCGACATATATGTACAATATTGATATGCGTATCACATGAACATCGCTCTCTCTTCTTTTTGTTTTTTTTTTAACATATATTCTGGCTTAAGGAAGAATGCCACACCATTTTATATGTATACATTTTTTTTTGTAAAACTTATAATTGTAATAAAATGTTATTTACATGCCATAGGTGCTTGATGTTTAAACTTAACTTTTAAACTAATTTTTATAAAAATATTCCAGTTACTTTGTACAATACATTGTGGATTTTTTATTTATGAAAAATAGGTTTAAAACATCAAGTGCCAGTGTTACATGCTATAGTAAGGAAGGGGGTCACATACTTTATAAATTTAACAAATGAATCAATATATATTTTTTTATTTTTTTATTCAAAACCTTTATTCCAAAGGGGGGGATTGTGAAAAATATGTACATGCAATGTAGACCAAAATCTGGTTCAAAGTAATTGTGAACCCTATCTCCTCCAAACAAGTTTACCTCATTGCAAATTGAAAGACCCCTTTTACTTTTCACACCTTTCCTGGACATGACAAAAGAACTGTATATTTCTTGTATATTCTATGCGAATTGGAAGGTTTTACAGTTTGACACCTGGCCAGGAGAACAATAAACATGTGACTTCATAGGTACGTGTATACCAGGTGGATTATCACCTGATCTTCCTCAGATTCTACCTTAGATCTGATTTATACAGTACACATACAACAGCATTTCAGTTAACCCCCACCCCTCCACAACATATTTCATTAATTTTCTTTTTTTGCACAACTGCCTCTATATGTCATTATTTGCTGTAAATATAAAATAAGCTCATATCCTAAAGTAATCCCCAAAAAGTAGATGAACTTTATTTATAAAAGTAATCTTATTTGTTAACTTTAATTTTTTCTTTTTAATTAAGGTTCATTGATACTCTGATAAGAGAAATAACTCTACAGATAAGAAAGATAACTTTCTGTAGACATTTTGTCGTGAAATTCAGTGAATTGTCATGCCAGAATTTACAAATCTCTTTCATAAGGACCATTTTATAGTTATCTCAAGCCAACCAATCCCATTGTTCAGAGGTTGAATTCTAGTTCTATTGCTAGTATATTTATTAATTATTTTTATTAGTTTACCTAAAACATTTATACTCAGTTCCTTTAAACGGTGTAAATTGAAAAAAAAAAATCAAACATTATGCGAGCTACAAATTGTATATTGTCAAAAAAAAAAAGAAATTCCTATTTCACAAAGACTAGGGATAATTTCATGTATACTGAATGGGAATAAACGCAGACAATTTTTGAAAAATTGGAGACCATAATTACTCTACTAAATTACAGAATAAGATATACTCTGGATCTTTTGATTTCAGACCCTCACACTGAATTCCTAAAAGGAAAATATTTTGATGAAAACATCAGATTTATTTATGATTTAATGGCATACACAGAAGCTAAAAATATGCCAGGATTGTTGGTTTTAATTGATTTTGAAAAAGCTTTTGATTCAATTTCATTGTTCATGGTCTTTTATTTATAAAGTATTGAACTATGTTAATTTTGGAAATAATATAATAAATTAATTGGATAAAAATTCTTGGTACAAATTTTAAAGCATCTGAGTTTTGCAATGCAGATTTTTATCAGAACAAGTGACATATTATATTCATGGTGATGGGAGGGGCTTAAATAAAAACAAATCTCTGTGCTGGTAAAAATCTCAAATCTACCAGCCCATGATAGCAGGGACCTAGCTACCCATGGTATATACTTTTGTTTAAAAAAAAGGGTATTAAATGATCTGTTCAAAGTACTTGTACTATTTACAAATATATTAATAAAGTTTAGCTAAACTTGTTTAGAAATTATTATATAACTTTAATTTACTAATCAAAATTGAATTGGATAAGTATATGTTGGTAAACTTTTCCCGAGTACCATGAGATTTGGTGCCGAGCGAAGCGAGGGACCAAATCGAATGGCGAGGGAAAAGTTTAACAACATACTTAGTACATGCTTCACACGAGAAATTAAACCCCTTGTGTATCGGTCTTTTTAATTAAAAATCTTTGTGTGTTTCTTATTATTTAATCAAGATAAGGATAGTTTAACCTCGACATTTGCCATTTTGTACAGGCCCAGATGTGATAATTATACCCTCGGGGTAATATCTACCTGTCAGGTGACGTCTACAGTGAGTAGTTTTCAAACACAATACAGGTTCATTTCTATAGATTCAAAAATCTCTGTATGAAGATAGTCATGTTATTTTGATGGATTTAAGTCAGGAGCATTTTATTTTTTGGAGATTATTAAATATTTGTGTTTGGTGGTAAAATTAATTGATAAATTTCTCCTGAAAGCAAAGAATTCCACAGAAATTGAAAAGCAGAAAAAAGAAAGGTTTACAGTTGGATATACATGTGCACTACTTGAGGACAGATTTAAGGAATTTGAACTTCTTAAAACAATCATATTTAGACTTTTTGCTGTTTCCCAATCAGTCCATATCTGTTTAATTGGAATAAAAGAATAAATTAAATAGTAAGTAAAATTTTACTGCTCTCTCTTCTCAATGAGATAATTCTGATTAAAGTGCCAATGTCAATGGTAAATCCTAAATATTCAATCAATTACTAGACATTTCTTATTTTTTTCTTTTAATACTACTTAGTAGATTTTTAAAATCATTTTTTTCATGTTTTAATTTTGGCTAATGCTGAATAATTCAGGAAGAAAAGGATAAGAGAAAGGGATCTTTCATCGTGTACAAATTTATGAAACTAAGTAGATTTTTTTTACTATGTAGCACATCAGGGTCTATTATTGTCTGGTGACCTTGTCCTGTGTCCATAATTGTGACCAATCATTGGTAATGATTTGCCAATAATTATGCACACAATGGCAGATTCACCCAACCACGAAGCTTGGGCTTGGGGTGTACCAAGTGATTTGGTACACGCAAAAATCCTTTGTTCGAGGTGTGAAACATGTACTAAGATAAGATAAATACAGCGTATAGGGTAATTTAAATTAGTCTGGCCTGAAATGGAAGTAAATGATCACCCAATCCTACATGATCACAATGATTTGATCAGTTTGTGTATAGTACACACCATCAGGTACTGTTAGTAGAGTTTGTGTTTGTCAGACAGAGTGGGGGTACAGGTAAATTATTTGCGATAGGTATACAGTATCAGGTGTCATGCAATGCTCAAGTCTGGAATATATAATTATCAGTGTAGCTAATTATAACTTCAAGAATCTGGACTATTATAATCATAATTAAAGGTAAGAAGCTGACTTATACCCTCTTAAATACTTACATGAGTGTGGTTGTTTTTTTGTAATGTAGATATTTGAAGCCATTAGGTCATGATAATGCTAATATGAATCAAACACTTTAAGTTATGAAAATGTCAATTGTTGTGATTTTGTAGGCATATAGTTCCCTCCGTACCCTGTTTAAATTCTAAAATCAAATAGTTTTAGGATAAAAGTAGAAAAGGTGTTATTTACTGTTAATCATGTTAATAAGTAACCACTGTACCCATTGTAACCCGGCTACATTGACAGTCCTTCAGAAATTTTCTACTTTCATTTTCCAATGGTTTTGTACTGTACCCTAATTGTAATCTTATTGGTAAAGGATAAATAGAGGTGTACCCTAGGGTACAAAAGTATCACCTAAAAACACAGTACCAATTTCTTGCCATATATGTGAGACAATAAGTTCAAGTTGATGTTTCTGATGGAGATGATTTGTAAGGAAAGATCTTTTTCTGAATAATGTCTGTTACGTTGCCTTTTTGTCCTAAAGATGAACTGAACATGCATGATGCTAAATGAACATAAAAGTGTTTGTAAGAAGAAGAAAACAAGAGCCCGGAATGTCAGGACCTAACAACTGCCAAAGCTTGAAATTTCTGATGTGATATCAACACTATTCAGTATTTCATTTGGAACAGGTAACCATATTTAGATGTTTTTGTTTTAGGCTAAATGTTGCAATTATTCATTATGTTTTACTATTGTTGTTGAATATATTTCTTTTAATGCATCTTTTAGTTTAGGTCTATATAAAAATATGAAAGATTTTGGATGCAATTGCAATAGGTTGTAAATGTTAAGCAAAATATCTTATTAGCGTAGCCGAGTTAATTTATAAGCATACTTAATTCTCAAAGAATATTAAACCAAGCTTAAATATAAAGCCATGCAGATAAACCTGGCTATTTACCTGCTTAGAGATGAATCAAGTAAAGTACCAGCAATGTTGAAACAGGCTGATCACTTTATTTTTAAATATATATATGTATTTTGTGCTACCTTCATTCAATCATTGATAAAATTTTCCTATATTGCAATGAAATTAAACTAGCAAACTTCTTTAAAGATTTTACATGTGTGTTGTTGGTAATTCCCCTGTGTTACCAACATGTAATCATGAGAATAGTCCAATCCACACTTTTCAAAAGTTATGTCCCTTGGCCGCCATCTCAAGGGATAAACCCATACAATCAACAAAGTAGCCTTTGTAGTTTTCAGGTTTGTAACCTCGTCATTTGACTTTAAAAAAGCTCTGTCTTTTGTGTACTGATTGCCCCAAAACGGGGCTACTCACTCATTGAAAGAAAGAAAATTATACACAATGGATTTATCACAGCACGCCCAAATATTTGGTAGCATAAAGAGGAGAAATGACATTTCTTTCCCTTTTGACCTTTTGGTTGACCTCACAAAGGGAAACAACTGTTGCATAGTGTGGATTGATCTATCAAGTATGGCAGTATGCTATCTTGTACGTCATATACCGTATAATCCCTATTAACCGCCCCTGCCCCTATAAGCGCCCCCTTAGATTTTTTTTCAATTGTCAGGAAATAAGGGCCCCCTAGCTGTAAAGTGATTAAAATCAACAAGAATCGTATCAAAATATTGAAGAAAGTGAAAATTAAACTTATCTATTATCCAATATTTCAATGGTAATGAATAATTTAGCATAATTTGCATGGATTATCTTCATTCTAAAGTAAAGTTAGACATTATTTTATTGGTTTTTGAATTTATTAATTTTTTTTTCAAAAGATTTTTTAAAAGTTAAAATATGACATTGAATATCATAAATAGAGTACCAAAACAACTGCCCCCTTTTTACAATTTTCTAAGCGCCCCGGGCGGGTAATAGGGATTATACGGTATTCGAACCCTTGAATCATTTGTTTTAATGCAAAAAGTTGTTGAATTATTAGTTGTGTACAATCTAATTAAAATTAGATGTTAGATCCGCTCGCATACTCGCTACACTAACATCTAACAACATCCCATTGAGGGTCACGTCAGAGGTCAAATTCGGAACAGCTCTAGACTTATTTACTTCAACAATATGCGATCATTTTGCAGGCAACTATTTCATTGGTTCAAAGAAATTGACCTCTGACGTGACCCTCAATGGGATGTTGTCAGATGTTAGTGTAGCGAGTATACGAGCGGATCTAACGTCTAATTTTAATTAGATTGTAGTTGTGTATCATTCATAATTGTTTCCTCCAAAAAGATAATGATAAGTTGCCATCATCTTTTACAGTACATGCACTCGCGGCTTTAAAAAATTAACAACTCAAAACTGAATCACACTGATAATACTATTTTATACAAATTTAAGATGCATGTACATGTATGTAGATCACAATACTCAAATGTATTTTGCATTTCAAATTTAATGTTTTATTTTTATTTACCACAGAAAAAAAATCTGCAGACTGAGATACTTGTACTGAGGAAATACCTGCTGTTTAAGAAAAAACCCAAGACTTGTTTAGGTATGTTTTTGAAGTCTTTTAAAATGAAAACTTCACACATGACTTTTTCAAAAGGGAGATAAATGTTAAAAGTCATTCTCCAATTCTTTGTACACTGACAATGCTGATTAATCATATGTTTTATTAGGGTGTGAATATTAATTTTTATTTTGAGTCTTTAAGTTTATTCATATATTTTTTATGCACCCCAATCGATAGATCAGAGGCGTATATTGTTTTTGTCCTGTCTGTTTGTCTGTTTGTTTGTCTGTTATCAACTTTAACCTTAGCCATAACTTTTAACAGATAGAGAGTTCATATTTGGTATGCATAATCCACTAATTAAGTTTTCAAAAGACAACAAGGTAAATGACCATTAGTTTGACCTAGACTGTGACCCTTAAGCTAAAAATAGCTTTTCAAATCTTTGTTGCCTCTGGGCGCATAGTGTTTTTTTTTACCTTTGTTAACAAAATGCAAAAAATTGTGTACACTTGATATTGATTGATTGAATGTTATTTTTTTATCTGAATATCACATAGTTTTTTTGTGTATTTCAGGTAGAAACACAATATGCAGATAGTTCAAATTGCTGCATCTATTGGAGCACCCATCCTCATCAGGAATTTTTCTTGAATTTCCAGCATTTCCAAAAATGCACCTTGCAGGCATGGATTGATTGTTGTAGTTAACACATGTTACAAGATTATTTAACCCTGATGAAAAGTCACAAGATGCAGTGAATGACACTTGGGAGCAATGAGGAGTGAGGGTTCTTTAGTGTGCCAATTTCTGCTTTTCCAACCTTTATTTTCTCAACCAAAAGACCTCCAACTTTACAGCACCAGAATATATGATTAGCCACTGGGAAAATGTTTTACAAACTTTTCTTATGTAACAATATTGCAAGTTTTTAGTGTTGTTCTACATGTAAACAGCATGTACATCATTTTTTAGATATACAGATGTGATGAAATAATTAGGAACTCTAGTTAGTGTACGGTTAGTTTTACCCCACATGTATATATGTTATATCTAAAAAAAACTAGTTAAAAAAATCAAAGTTTGTATATGGTTAATACATGTAGCTCTTTAAAATGACTGAGTGAAATCATTGTAAACAAACATATACAAGTAAAATATTTTTGTATATTAAATTTCATCAATACATGTATTTGATACCCAGTGGTACTGTTTGATACTCCATAGTTAAATCTATTATACCTGTCATCATTTTGTCTTGTAATGTGAAATACTTTATTAATAAAGTATTTTACCTGCGTGTGAAATTCTTATACTTTTACAATTATAGTAGCCTAGACTCAGAGTAAAATAACACAGGTGCATTATTGTCAAATTTTGCGAAAACATTCCCAGATTTCATATTGATAGATATTTCAGCTCAAGGGGGGGGGGGGGGTTAAGGTGGGACACAAAAGGGGATCAAAGTTTTACCTAGAAATACCAAGAAACAAGATGTGTTTGTGAAACACTGATGCCCCCATATGGCAACATAGCAAAGATTAAGCTTTTCTTAAATGCAAATTTAATTAATTGGTACCAAGAGCAGGGTATTCTCACTGGAAAACAATTGTGAAATTTGAAAGTAAGCCAATGTTAAAGTTTTTTTAATAAGTACAAAAATCTCCAACGCCAAGGTCAAAGTTCTTGTTATCAAATGAAAGGTCATGTCATAAGGATCAAATATATAAAGTGTGAAAGCACTAGCCCTAACCCTTTAAAAGTTATGGTCAAGGTTTGCTTTTTTAAAGTAGGTCAATCTCAAAGGTCAAGGTTCTTGGTATCCATTTAAAGTCATAACTCCAATAAATCAAAAGTCATGGGCAAGGTTAAAGTTTTTGCAGACAGAGAGACAGCTAGACAGACGGACGTACACAACAAAAACTAAAAACCCCGAAACTTCGTTTACGGAGGCATAAAAATGTAAAGGTAGTACCGGTAATAGTTGTACTGGTTCAAATGGGGGCCCCAGGGGTAGGGCTTGACCGTAATGTGTGACGGGGTGTCAAATGAATAAATAAAAAAATATATATATACTCAATAACAGCAAAGCCAGTTGTTATATTGATATGAAAGCATCACCAGGTTGTTTAAATTCAACCCCCGACACAATTTATTTTGCCAAGGTATTTTCAATGAAAATTTTCCCCCAAAATATGCCATTCACCAGATTTTGACACACACCCTTAAAAAATCTAGATCGATGACCTATATATTTTTTAGCATTATTTGCTACTAAATTATCTTGTTAACATTGTTTCTTAATATGAATAAAAATTCTATTGCAGAATTTTTTTAATCATCACTTTTGTACCTCAAACTCGCATTTTCCCATTACTTCCTATAGTAATCATCGATTTTCGTTGCCTACTTTTGAAACGCTCCCTATTAAAAATCTATATCGATGACCATATATTTTTTTCATCGATTTTAACTCACAAAAAGCCACTTTACCTCATATTAAAATTTGAGTATTTTTTCTATTGTAGAAATGAATTAGGTCCGTCGTCGTTAAGTCATCGATTCACTAAGTTTAAAATCCCTTTTTTTTCAAAATCGTTAAAATATTTCTGGAAAAAAAACATGAAGATTTTTTTGATAATGTCTGTATATTCAAAGACATTAAGTGTTATATGTCGGATTTCATTCTATGACAAGTAAATACTGAGTGCCGCCAAATAGCCACAACAGATTTGACGCTTTTATCAACAGCTTCTCAGGTAAGTTTACAATCACCCACCATACATCTCTGGACGAGTTTATCGGATACACTGAAAGATGACACAGGATGACCTATCGTTAACATTTTTCACAATGATCTGCCAATTTTAATAGTAATTCTAATTGCACATAAATTAATGTTAAGTTTTACCTCTGAGAGGCATTGAGTTTTGTTATTAGAAGCGTGCACATGTAGTATATGTATGCAAGATTTTTAGGCCCTTCCCCCTTTCCACTTTGAAGTCTTTGCAATCGATATATGGGCCTATATGAAACTATTCTAATTGCTGTATATCAAAAAACTTTGCAATATTGTTTAAAAAATGCAAATACATACACAACGTAAATATCAATCGGAGTGTCGTGTCCAATTCTCTTGAAAATTGAAAATCAAATTGAGCAACTTTAAGTTTCCATTGTTTGCTACATAACTACATTGTATTGAACAGAATGATATGCTTATTTAGTATTTCTTTTATTTCGTCAAATAAAGAGAATATCACAATATCACCATTTTACATGTACATTAATTGTACGTGCGTTCAGTTTTACATGAAAAGGCGCACAAACTGTATTCCTTCTGAGCTTTCAGAATACGAGAAAAAATGTATACTATGTAATTAGAAACTTTTTAAATAAATGTCTATTTGATCCTGAGAAAGCAATGCCGTTATAAACAAATATTCCAAACCATTCTTTCATGTTTAATGGACTGAGAAATAATTGCATTTCCTCTCATCGTGATATGTCCACTGTAACACCCCCCTTCCCCGAAATGATCGAATGTTTTCCTTCAGACCGAGAATGCCAATTGGTAGGTTTGTTCAGGTACGTACAGGCCGGGGCTTGTTTTGAAACCCGAGAATAAAACATAACCTTTTATAATTTTAACCAATAATCAATTGTAACATTTAATTTATTCGCAGATCTTCAAAGATAGAAAAACAAGGTCTGCAATGATTAATATCCGTGTCTAAACTTTCCTATTTATAAAATTTTTATAATTTCTTAATCTTGTGTCTATTAAAGTGTTTAACCAAGCATCGAATAGTAAACATGCACTACATGAATTGTATTAGTTTTTTGGGGGTTAGAGGAGGTACCGGTTTTCGCTGCATTTGATTTCCCGACTTTTGCATTGCATTTTCGAAAATTAATGATTTCATTTCTACACATTTATTATTTTCATTCTGAGTGTTTACACTACATTTCTAGCAATTAGAAGAAATCATAATTTTAATAGAAAATAGTTTGTGAGAGGCTAGCTGTAGATCTGTACCTCGCTAGCCTCTCACAAAAAATTGAAATAAATGAACAGTGAGCTACAGTGCCACCCATATTAAAAAGTACGATTATATGTTCTTTTTCGTACAAAAATATGCGCTTGGTTCTGAATTATTTTCTTTGAATTCTCACCTCCACTGCACAAAAGATGGATTTTCAAAATTTTCTTGAGACTTAAATCGAGTACTAGTACTTGACATATGCAAGAAGCTCATTGGACTAAATTATCTTGCCACCCAATATGGGAGAATAATTAGACGGTATTTTCGAAATCTCAATTTCAGACTCAGGAGGACTATTAAAAACGGTTGTAAGGACTGTTTTGTTGTAGAAAAAGTGAAGAAATGTTTTAGAGACACACGATAAGTACTATTTTTAGATTCCAGCAGTCGATGAAAGTCATGGATATTGTACATAGCTCCAGTGCATTTTTTGCTAAATAAATTTACATTTTTTTTCAATGGGTGACACTTTAGCTCTGGCAATATATCTACATTTCTGCAGCAAGTGAAAGGCTGGACATTTATACATGTGCGATGTACGTGGTACTGACGGACTTTGAGCATACACAGAAAATGAAAAATATCGCAGCCCAAAAAACAGTTCAAACAAGATAAATCACTAGCAGCGCAAATACATACCTTTTAAAATCAGAGGTGGAATCAGGTAAAATTGATCCTTTTTATGCCAGCACTTAACCTGTAACGAGGCCGTCGCGTTTACAGTGGCATAGATAGGGTCGATCTCCGCGTCTTGAATCCGCAACTTACATATAATGGATTTACTTGAACAATATGTATTTATAAGTCTAAGAAATCTCATGTAAGAGACTTAATTTGTATTCTAATATCTTAATTTTTTTTATAATTTGTATTTCCCTTTTTTATTTAAAATTACATTTTTTTTATGAATATTGTACTTCGAAGATAGCTAAATCATTGTATTGACTGAAAAAACTGCAATAATGTTTTTTTTTACTAGTATATGATACACTGATAAAATGATACAGCTCATTGTTTGAATTTAATTAGATCCTAGCCAAATACAAGAGAAAAGCAGAATTAAAATGTAAATAAACCTTACAATTGAAGTTTTTTTTTTAAAAAAATCAATTTTGGTAGCCATGAAAAATAACTATGTCAGTCTTTTTAATAGGATGATTTTTGAAGGTAAATACTGACAGCCAAAAAAAGGGACAAACTCCTGGGTCCTTGCATCCCCTCTTACCACCCTCACCCGAAAATATATATTCGTTTATGTTTTGTTCATAAAAAAGTCATAGTCGCCTAAATACTGTAAGTGTTTTATATTTGGCGTTGTATTCTTTTTAGCACTTTTAGCGGAAGGGACCTTCCGTTAATTGAAGTACAACGCTAAATGACCTGCACATATATACATGAATACACTGAAGAATGCGCAAAATCAAATCTACGCTGACTCGTTCAAAATCAATTTTCGCCAAAAATCATACATGCCAAATATTATACATTTATTGTAGCTTTCCAAATCAATTTTTATCAATTTAAAATTTCTCGATCTAATCTTAGATCAATGTAGAGGAAATAAAATCTTGCATTCACCTGGAACGTCACGTGCAGGTCAATACAACATTGTATGTTTCTAACATAGTTGTATCTAAGCCAATAAGAGAGATTGAAATTATTCTATCATATAACAATAAACCTGATTCATCCATTTAATTTTGTCACAAAAATTTTAAAGCAATATGAGCTGCATTTTTGAGAATTTTATTTTGCTGGTAAAACGTATTATTATAATTAATTTGACGGTAATATAAACCCTTATGATCAATAATACCAAGATAAAGCACATTATTTTCAAGGTCCCGTCTCATATAGAAGACTGCTTGATTTTTAAAAACCTTTTGTGAAATATGACTTTAAAATTTGCTACTTTTTTGTGCCGTAACTTTCATTAGTGACGTCGAAGTGTACTAACTAAAATAGCACCCGCAAGTCGTACAGAAATTATTTTTTTTTTTTCAGATGGGATCTACATAACCTAGATTTATAAACTTTATGAACTTTAAATGTTTAAATGTTATTCAATGTACAATGACATTTTCCTTCTCTTGTATTATTGTAAGTATAATTCTAATTGGTCAATTTTCCATATCTGTAAAGAAAAAGTATCTAATTGTGTTGCTTCTTAAGACTTACTTATCATTTATCACTTACTGGCCAAAAGTTGTAATTCTCTTTATTCATTCTGCCTGTAATAAGAGAGAAAGTTAAACTCCAATGAACATCTCCATAGCATTCTGTGTGACGGTAGAATACCTGGCCAGAGACCACAATTTTCCATAACCGGAGAATGGTCTTCACAAGCGCTTAATCATACAATGTCACCGCTTTCATATGTTTGATCTTTTTCAAAAGGCTGGGTAAAAAATGCACTATTCCAAACTTACATATTTCCACATTTTTGTTTAAAAGTTCAAATATTGTTACATACTTAATATTTTGATGCATTATTCTCTGCTGCAGAGGAAATAAAGAATGTCTGTCTGTCTGTATATTGAAATTTTATTCTTTTTTTTTTTTAAATGCAACATACTTACCAAATAGTTTTTAAATCCAGAGTCAAGTGAGTGCAATCAAATATTACTTCAAAGATTGTCTGATCCTAAAATTCCATTTTCAACATTATAGCTTTTTAAGGCATTAAAAGTATGACAACCTTACTTTGGAAACTGCATCTACCGACAGAATAAATGTTGATGTCAAGATGAACGGTTGGGCAGACAGATTGGCATGAAATTAAGAAGCGCTGTTCTCTTGTAGTCAATTTTTATGTGTATAAAAATTGAAACAATTTCAAAGCCTTTAGAATTATAGTGCAGTGATGTATATCCACATTGAGGCCTGCATACAGACAGACTTGATGTTAAACAAAACCATTGAAGTCTTCATTTAAAGGTAATATGAATCCAACAAGAAATATCAATTCTAAATTTTAAAAGTTAAAATTGTTATACTAGTGCAATATAAATTTCCCTGGTAATGTATAAAAGACTACACATTTATTTTTATCTGGTCATTACTATGATTTATTACCTTTCAGAATAACCCACCTAGAAAAGGTGGCCTTATAAGGTGGCACACGTGTATCCTAAACAGTATAATTCATGCTATTCAAGAACTCATAAATAAAGAAAATGTTTATCATATTTTTACGGTGTTTTTTTTTTTCGTTCTCTTCTTCACTGAAAATATTGAACTTTTTTCAGATAAATAACATTTCTGTATATATATTGTCGTATTTATACTCAGAGTCTTTGAGGAAAATACCGATAAAAAACCAGTCAAGTTTTATTTCTTTAAAAGGTTTTTATTGTTAATTTTTGATGCGGGTGACAATATGAACCAATTGACGAAAATATATACAGTGAGACAACTTGTAAGGTCGTATTATAACTGCCAATAATATGTAAATAAAAAATAACAAGTACAGCTACAAAACACTTATATTTATTTTATTACATTTTTATTTTAAACAAAATTATCCATTCTGAAAATATGTGACAAAAATGAAGTTGAAATGCCATTAAATACTGTAAAATGTAAACCGAACATCATAAGATTAACAGGTAGTAACTTTAGTACATACAATTAAGGACACATAACATGTAAAGTGAAGAAAGTCAAAATCTATGAAATGTAAATAGGCTCAATATCAACCCCATTAACATATTTTTGTTAAAAATAAGCGCTACATGGTTCACATTTTATTCACTGTCTTACAGCGCACAATCTGTACATGTACTTAAAAGAGTTTTTTAAATATATTATTGCATTGCTTTGTAATTTTTCATTTTGATGCTTTAAATATTTCAAAAGTTGCTTTAAATAATCTACAAGCAAAAGGACATTGTGAATTAACTGCTCCATTTTGTTAAATTCCTCTTTGAAATACTAGTATGATGCACTTTGTACAACTCCTTAATATGATGAATATAAAGTTACACTGCACAAAGCATAAACAAAATCATTTATTTTTATTTTACAGCTATCTTCGTATGGTTTCTTTAAGATTTATGTTCCTTTAGTTAATTCTTTTCATGCATCTTTTTATTGTAAAATTTTTAAATACTCCAAGACTTGAATACTGCCGTCTGTGTATTGGCCTACTAGTCGACCTCATTATGCTCAGCTACGATAATATCACCAGAATTTCCACAGGCCAGACCTGTTGGTTTCCAAGAAACATCTAAAGCAATTGTTTTTGTCGTGCCATTCTTTATAATGTGTACATCAGGTTTGCTATCTGAGGTGTAGAATATTGTTTTATCGTTAGCTTGTGAGATATACTTTGGTTGATTTTAAACAGGTATTGACATAATTTCTTCCCCAGAGAAATCTAACGAACGGATTTTGAAACTCTTTTGAATTCTGTAAGTACCACACACGAGTAAAGTATCATTCATTGTAACCATTACATCGAAAATATAGCCATAAACTGTGACAATCTTTTGCATTCGGTTTGTGTGTTCCAGTAATATTATGGCTTCGCTCTTTTTATTTTCATCTTTTCCTACATGCTTTTCCTCATGAAGTTTAGATGTTATGATTTTTTTTTGGATGAAGTCAACATTCCTAACAATTCTTCTAAATTGAAACAATCATTCTCAGATTGATTAAAATCCGGGGGTATCCGTCCCATCAATTCCGGGCATTTTTCAAAGGGATAATTCTTGACTTGGTACGCAGTTAAACATTCAGGGTCAGCCATTTGCCTAGAAATTTCAGATTTAGATTCCTCGATATTTTCAATGATTTTTTCCAATTAGTTTTGTTGTCTGTTAGACAGTCAAGGTGCTCCATTTCCATGGCATCAATTTGCATTTTTAGTTTCTTAACTTTCCTCTCAAATTTCTTTTGTAAAGCCATACCAGCAATTTTGACTTCCTGTCGAATAGCGGAATACTTTTCAGGAACTTCAGAAATAGTTTGTTCATTTTCACACAAAAGTTTCAAATACTTATTTCTGTATTCCATTTCAAGTTTCTGAAGCTCTTTTTCCATCACTGTCCTTTGAGAAGCAGAACGATCGGCAAGATACTCAAAGTTATGTTCCTTATGTTCGATTTTTGTGCAAACAGTACAAACTAGTTCACAACAATCTTTGCAAAATAATCTGATTTCTCCTATGTGTTTCTCGCAGCCTATTGTCGTTGATACCTGTCCAACAGAGTATGCAGATGCAAAATGATGAGGATTTGCTTTTTTGTGTTTTCCAAGGCAATTTTCACAAATACGTTTGCCACAATTACATAAACAATCTTCTTTTCTTTCAACGCAGTCCTCACTGGCAATAGCTATTTGACATTCTTTTGACTCCGCCATTTTTACTTTTAAATTGTAACCGGACCAAACAATTTAAAAGTCAAAATGTCTCAGATTGCATTTATATTACTTTGTAGTTTTACATGTCGTTTAGATTTCTATTTATAAATGGTTTCTTATCTGTAAATTGAAGGAGCTGTAAATCTTCATGAATCCAAAAGAACAGACATTCATATATTTACTGACCGAAAAAAGGGAGATAAATCAAGCGCAGGGCTCTTGGGCTCTTGTAAAATACGTGCTCAACTGAACTATATCTGCCATTGGTAAATACCATTAGATTGATTTGTGCTTCGTACAGGGTATCTATCTGCACGTAAATGATTGATCGCTTTCAATTTCATCGAGTCATTTCCTTTCATTAAAAACATCAAAATATTTTTTACACACAAAAGTACGTTATTTTTATTCAATTTGAGAATATATATATATATATATATATATATATATATATATATATATATATATATATATATATATATATATATATATATATATATATATATATATATATATATATATATATTTTATGTTTCCTGAGTTTGTCAGTCCTTCTGTCCGTCTAGCTGACCCCATATCTGTCTGGCAGTCTGTCCAACTTGGTTTTCCGCAGTTTTCTTTTGTAGACGCTTGTAGACATTGAGCTGATTTTTGGTATACAAGTGTATCTCTATGAGTAACGGATCAAGTTTGAATGTCATTTTGTTTTATTGATTTTTGACAGAATTATAGCTTTTTCTTTATTTTTTAGAATTGTTTAAAATCGGGTTCGTGCTGCGCTAAACTCTGAAGGTCAACATGGTAAATATGGAGCGAGAAGAAAAATCGTTAAAAAAATTAGTTGAACTTTCGTTTCTTTGTGGATTATTATTCAAGATTAAAGGCATGCACAAGCTAAAAATTATGACATCAAGCAGGCCTACATGTTCGCATTTCATTTAGTGACATCCTAAAGAAATTTGGAAATCCGGTAGGGAAAATGTGTTGCAATTTTCTCAGAAAGCTATTTACATATAACTTACTGTCGACACTAGAAAGAAAAGTCGCCTGTTTTTCGGATGAGACATTACAAACTAGATGTGATATACATGTATAGACGTTAACACGATGGTCATTTTGTAATTTACTCATGCCTTGTGTTAGGAGTATGGAATTAAATGCACGACCCTTCACTTCCAAACAGTGAAATCTCTGTATAAAGAAGGTAGTCCCAAACTGGGACCTTTAACAATAAATTCCGAGCAAGCAATTGTTTCGATTGGGATCCATTTTCAAAGACTTTGACTATATGACATAACTGTGTGCTTGCATGTATCTTTATTTCTTTGCATTCATTTTACTATGACTTGTAAAACATGTAAGCCTCAACTTATGTCCATAAAAGAATTATTCTTGAAGAACCAGTTAGACTATTAAAAATCACTAAGATGTACTTTTAACTAGCAGTTGATGATATTTCTACCGTGTCTCTTTGCGTGAAGAATATATTTAAAAAAAGTGCATGGCCATAAATATTATCTAGTTGTGGACATATACTAGTAATACTAGTATCATTACTGTGTAAAGGTAGAATTTAAAACCAATGAATTCCATATCCCGAGAAAGAATATTTTGTTTAAAAGATCCTTTTTCGTACATTGTCACCTCTATAACGATCATCCTAAAATATGCACTCTTTAACCTGGAGTTCTCAGATC
The DNA here is from genome assembly GCF_032062105.1 of Saccostrea cuccullata. Taxonomy (NCBI): domain Eukaryota; kingdom Metazoa; phylum Mollusca; class Bivalvia; order Ostreida; family Ostreidae; genus Saccostrea; species Saccostrea cuccullata. The sequence goes on from NW_026919797.1 coordinate 147,805, forward strand.
CCGGGTCCTAGTCTCCAGAACTCCTACCACTTATTCCTTGGCTGAACTTAAGAATATCTGACGACGTGATATCAGACTCATACCCAAAATTCTCTGACCATCAATTATCATAATTCTTACTTCTGCCACATGTCACAACCATGATAAAGGATTCTCTAACGGTCTTGGGAATCCTTGTTTCAGTATTTTTTAACATTCATGATTGAAAAAAAACTTACTTACAGCCCACTGTTTGAAAATCAAACTATAGAGGAAAAAAGCAATATGACTTTTTGCCTTTTTCTTGTGACGTATTTAGTTCTTTGAAGGTGTTGCAGTGCACCAAAATCTGCCTTTTGACTCTCAAAAGAAAACGATAACTCTAGGTACGGCTATATATATCAATAACATAATTATGGGAACATAAAATAATAGAGACTGATATATAAAGAGAATGCAGAATACCAAACCACCCAAAAATGACACTGTCACGTGAGCATTATCGATTTTCAGAGGTCTGTTTTTTAAATCATTTCCCAATCCAACCCAGCATGTAACAGTAAGTAAGATAATGCATATTTTGAATTTAAAAAAAAATGTTTTTTGCTTTGATTTTATCTATTAAAAGCTATAAATTATTTCTTTTCGAAACTGTTTAAAAAACTATAAGAAAGTTTGATATGTTTCATGTATAGAATAAATGAAGAATTACAGCTTTTGCAATTCAACGTACATTTATTAGATATAAACTGTTGAGAATATTTTACAATTTAAGGACATTGGCAAGTCACGGTTATCCGGAGAAAAAAGGTTTATATCATGGGTTTATTCACTTATAAAACTGTGATTGCAGCCCGAAGGACCGTGCTGCTCTATACATATAAGTTTAAGTGTTGGTGTATGGGGATTGGGGTGGAAGTAGTTATTTAGAATTAAAGGTTTTCTAAACATTGAAAAGACTGTTAATCAGAATGTACTTTCCGTTTATAAATTATGAGATACAAAATATAATTACTTCCATAAAGTGAATCTGTAAAAATATTTACGTTTGTCATATTTAATATATATAGTTGCTTATCATTTTCTATCGAAAAAACGACAGATCCCTTTTTTAGAACATCGAATTTTACTTCTCGGATAAAAACGTACTCTTCACAGTTCGTGTTTTATATTATAAAATTGAAAACTAATACATTTTCAAATATAGGTGATGCATGTGTCTAACTTGAATTAATACTTTATACAGCCAACATTTACTTGAGGAATTGATCAAGTTTAAAATGGTATCGTTTTTTAATATTTTTTATCCGACTTGAAGTTCGACTATCGTCTTCATCAATTAGACGCGTGCCTTTTCACTCATATCGAAGCGGTTTGATGATCAAGACTCATTTTCATTGTTTACTTGATATATTTCCCGGGCGACAATTGATGGTTACATCAATGTTTTCTTGTTGATTATCTGTGAAAGGAAAACCAACAAAGCGTAATTTACAGAGGTTAACAAAAGCACAAGGCATTTGCTTCCCTCAACGGGTAAAATCATCTCTACAGCAAGAAAGAAAAACGGTGATTGTTTTGTTGTACAGTTGTCAACAGACCGTCATTTACCGTACATGTATACCCATGCTAGGGAGAACAATTACAAGATATACAAATGCCGAGAACCTGAATGAGGTCGTGGGAAGGAAGCACCATTTACATGTAGTAACTGTAAACAAATATAAAACAAATCTATGCCAATATTTTTTATGAAATTTTTTTTCAATATGGTAAATTACTTTACATAAACAGTCATACAGTCTTTACCATTATCAATACGATTTTAAAGGAAGTAACTAATAAATAAAATAAGTAAATAATAAACAATATTAGTAGATCTGTGTCATGTTTCTAAATTTGTGTTTTCAGTCATGATATGTCGATATGATTGGAAATGAGGATTCAATAAATTTTATATTATATAAACTTTTTGATTTAACTGGATTTTGGAAAATGTTTATGGTAAAAAGGTCCTTTTTATCGACATTTTACATAGGAAATGCATTGAGAATTGTAAAAACCATTGATTTGACAAAATCTTATAAGGAAGGGTGGCTTGGTTGGTAAAATGTACCAGAATATAACATGTTTTTATCATTACAACTGTTCAAGGGTTCTTGAAAAAAATATCAATACAAAAGAAAGGTACCTTGCAAATGTCCTTAAACAGAGCGTGTTTTCTTATCTGTTTTCAATCTAAAAAGAAATAAGACTATGTTGTTCCCGCGATCAGTATACTTCTATTTCAATGTTTTGGCTTATGTACATACGCAGTTTGGATTTAAAAATCTGTTTAAACATATGTTAACAAAATAACTGTATTTCTATGTTCATTCTAAATATTATTTACCCCCTCTTCCAGCATATGATAATGGTAAAATATTTTTACAAACCTGGAATGAACCTAAAATTGACTTAATTTTCAAGGCATTCTACTTATAATCTTTTTTATGTTTCGAAAGCCATTTTTATGTTCAAAAAATGGCGAAATTAAATATAATTTATAACATACCTCATCGCCAACCTACCGCAATGAAAACCGCGATGAAAAAAAAACTTAAATTGCAGATATTTAGCAAAATACATTTGATATTTTGTTATCTTGTCTTCGCCTTATTTGTGTATAGAATATACCTCGTTTACTGTTATATGTAGGTGCCGATATCATCTCTTCCACAACATACACAAGAAAAAATTATTGAAAAGATTTCAAAAATTACAATTTGTTAATACTTTATGGGACATTTGTTTTTCCTTCGACACTATTTATAAAGTTGGTTCCATTCAAAATTAAAAGCGTTAATGGTGCTGTCTCTTTGTAAGTGTGGGGAGGGTTAGAGGATTCAGATACTCATGTTTTTAATCTTTGATTACATGTATTCTTGAAGCCTAAAATCTAGTTTGCGGAGATTTATGCCATTCCTTGCAAATGCAGTGTATAATTCATATTGCCACTGTGTTCTTGAATGCAGTGAAAGCTACTTTTGTGCAGCGCTCTTAAAGGAAGTCTTTCTAAATTATTCATTTTTAATTCATTTCATGATTTAAGGGTACGTACTAGTAATTAAATGTTAAGTATTTCGAGTAGAGAATCAATTCGTAGGAAACATGTATCTTTATTAAAGATCTAGGCTGTATTAGTTTAATACTGGGGGGTAAAGCCCGAGTTCTACTTTAAAACATATCCCCCGAGATAACGTTTGATTGAGGTCATAGTTGAACTATTGGAATGAATATTATCGATTTAGACTGCTTAAGTAATTTTTGGTGTGATTTAAAATTGTTTTAAGCCGTTGAATTATCCTTGCTGGTTCAATTATTTAATACACAAAAGAGTTTTATTCACATTACAATGTTCAAGTATAATTAAACATTCGAATTTTGGTCTGAAGAATCAAGAAGATATTACTAATGTTAAACTTTATTTAAAGTTTTGAACATGCAAACAGAGCATTCTAAAGTAAAATAAATCCAGAAAGGTTGCCATTTCACTGTTGTCTGTCTGGATTTTTTAATTTTCCCTTCATTTTTTTTTTCGTGATTCTTTTGTATTATGAAGGATTTAAATACTCCATTACTTGTATACTGGCGTCTACATATTGTCCCACTAAGAGTCTTCTTCTCTCATCTATTGATAAAGCAGTAGGAAAATTAATTTCTTTCATAATGTATCTCATAAAATATCCTTCAGAATCAATCACATGTATTGCATGATTAATATAGTCAGCAATAAGGATGTTATCCATGAAATCCGTAGCTAGGCCTCGAGGCGTGAAAGACTTAAATCTTTTTTTCCCTCTATATATAAATTTCAGCTCACCCGCTGAAGAGAAAACAAAAACCATTTGTCTTCCTTCATCCGAGGTGCAGATATCTGAATTACTATTGACACAAACATATGTAGGATTTACGAGTTCATGATGTGAGTCACTGATACCAATGATTTTCCTCATCTCACCATCTGATGAATAGACACTCAATCGACCTAGTTTTGTCATTTCGTAATGCTCAGCTACGATTATATCATCAGAACAGTAGGAAAGGCCCCTTGCCTTCCAAAAATTATCTGAGGTAATTGTCTCAATAGTTCCATTTTTAACTCTTTGTACACCTTGTTGGCTTTCTGAGGTATAAAAAATTGTTTCATCGTCAGCTTGTGTGATGTAGTTTGGTTGTTTTTGAATGGGGATTGCCATGACTTCTTTACCATCGAAATTCAATGCACGAATTGTGAAACTCTTTTTGATTCTGTAAGTACCACAGACAAGGATTTGATCTTGACGTGTATACGAAAGATCAAATATATATCCATAAACTGTAGCAATAGTCTGTACATGTCTTGTACCCTTAAGCAGTTTTTCCATTTTTCTGTAAGGAGTTTGTTCTTGAAGATTCAATACTATGGCCTTTGTGGATGGAATCAAAGTTTCTAAGAATTTTGAACAGTTGAATTCCGACTCAGATCGTTGGAAAACAGGTAGCGTTTTCTCAAAAAGTTCTGGAAAGTTTTCAAATGAATATGACTTGGCTTCGTACATGGCTAGCTTTTTAGGGTCGGCAATTTGCCAGGAAAGCTGAGATTTACATTCTTCGATATCCTCAATGACTTTCTCTAGATTCGTTTTGTTGTCTCTTAAATAGTCCAGATGTTCTATTTCCATAGCTTCGATTTGCATAGTTAGTTTCTTGACCGTTTCCTCCACTTTATTCTTCAGGGTTAATCCAGCCACCTCCACATCCCTTCTAATGGATGCATATTTTTCAGGAACTGTAGACATTTTCTGTTCATTGTCGCTCGCAAGATTCATGTAAGTACTTTTAAATTCCATTTCGAGTTTCAGAAGTTCCTTTTCAATCAAGGTTCTCTGAGCCTTAAAACGATCTTCCATATATAAGGAAAAATGTCCTTTATGTTCAGTTTGGGAGCAAACATAACAGATCGGTACACAGCAAGCATTACAGAATAAATCGCAGATATGTCCAGTATGTTTATCGCATACTATTCTTGGCAATGCTTTTATCCCTTGGTACGGGGAGTCAAAATGGTTGGGATAATTCTTTTTATGCTTCCCCAGGCATTTCTCACAGATTTTTTTGCCGCAACTACAAGAGAAATCCACATTATTTTCCTCACAGTATTCACAAACAACGGCTATTAGAAGGAATACATCAGTGCTTCACTTCATGCTGCTGGCTAAAAAAAGGGCGTCATATTTCTGTCCTTCATGACTATCAGTTTCAAGCTACATGTTTTGCATTTAGAATAGCATTCTAGAATGTTTAAGCACACTCTACACTACTGGACGAAAAAAGTGCTGAGAATCCCAAATTTTACTGATAAAGTTTGATAATTACTGATACTGTGCTGTTGATGCTGATAAATACTGATATTTACTGTTATTATGTTCCCCAAAACGAAGTTGGGGAACATATTGTTTTTACTCTGTTTCTTATTATTATTATTATTATTATTAGGGTCTTCCGTCTTCAGCGGAAGACCCTTCTATTATTCTTCGGTTTCTTTTTTACCTTTATTATTATTATTATTATTATTATTATTATTTTTATTCTTTTTTCTTCTTACAAAATTTGTGCAGACGATTTCTCAGATATGTCTCGTTCGATTTGCTTCAAATTTTCACAGTCGATGCGTTGTGATCTGAAGTTAATTCTGGCAAATTATTTTTTGGAAATTCACTTCCGGTCGGGAGTTATCGCCCTTTGATCGAAATTTAGAGGACCTCCTTGTCTGTGATGGAACTCAAAAACGGTTCAAGCTAGAAAGCTGAAATTTTGAGGGATGGTAGAGGACATGTTGCCATATTGCACCTGGGTCAGGATATTTTCCGGAAGTGCCTAGTATGGAAGCTCGGTAGGGGTCAAAATTTAGGACACGTTTTATGAGTGATTTTTTGAGACATTTTCTATCATATCTTTTAAAATATAAATATTTTGTTAAAATATACTGTACAACATTTGTGCAAAATATCAAGATCTTCAATATGATATCAAGAAAAATGTGCTGACTCATCAGATTAAGGGCTGAAAGGGGCCAACAGTTTTTATTTGATAACTCTTTTAAAGTCAATATTTTGTTATACATTACTGAAGCAAAGATCTTTATCTCAACCGTCTACAACTATATATTATGATTTTTATGTCGTATGGTACATAATTAAGGGCCACAAGGGGCCAGAATGCTAAATCTTTGATGCTTTATATCTCGAAAGGGAGAAATATTTTGATAAGCAATATTGAACAAAAGTTGTTCAAAATCATGTTCTAAACAATATGCAACCTTTCATTTTTTGCTAAACGTCCCCGTTAAGGAGTTGAAGGGTTGGCCCCTAATTATATCTTTTGCTTTTAGCTCAAAAACGAATAAGAATTTCTGAACAGTTGTTGAACAAAAAATGTTCAAAATCTTAAGATCTTTAAGATGAGACCCCGAAAAAGGAAATGGGCACTCGAATTAGGGGCCAAGAGGGGCAAAAAGTCTTCAATCGATAACTCTTTATCAGTTAATATTTTGTAATACATTACTGAAGCAAATATCTTTATCTCAACCGTCTACAACTATATATTATGGTTTTTATGTCGTATGGTACATAATTAGGGGCCACAAGGGGCCAGAATGCTAAATCTTTGACGCTTTATATCTCGAAAAGGGAGAGAGAATTTGATAAGCAATATTGAACAAAAGTTGTTCAAAATCATGTTCTAAACTATATGCAACCTTTTATTTTTTGCTAAACGTCCCCGTTAAGGAGTTGAAGGGTTGGCCCCTAATTATTACTTTTGATTTTAGCTCAAAAACGAATAAGAATTTCTGAACAATTGTTGAACACAAAATGTTCAAAATCTTAAGATCTTTAAGACGAGATCCCGAAAAAGGAGCTGGGCATTCGAATGAGGGGCCAAGAAATGCCAAAAGTCTTCATTCGATAACTCTTTATCAGTTAATATTTTGTAATACATATCTGAGGCAAAGATCTTTATCTCAACCGCCTACAACTATATATTATGGTTTTTATGTCGTATGGTACATAATTAGGGGCCACAAGGGGCCAGAATGCTAAATCTTTGATGCTTTATATCTCGAAAGGGAGAAATATTTTGATAAGCAATATTGAACAAAAGTTGTTTAAAATAATGTTCTGAACAGTATGCAACCTTTCATTTTTTGCTAAACGTCCCCGTTAAGGAGTTGAAGGGTTGGCCCCTAATTATATCTTTTGCTTTTAGCTCAAAAACGAATAAGAATTTCTGAACAGTTGTTGATCAAAAACTGTTCAAAATCGTAAGATCTTTAAGATGAAACTCCGAAAAAGGGGCTAGGCACTCGAATTAGGGGCCAAGAGGGGACAAAATTCTTCAATCGATAGCTTGTTATCAGTTAATATTTTGTAATACATTACTAAAGCAAAGATCTTTATTTCTACCGTTTACAACTATATATTATGGTCTTTATGTCGTATGGTACATAATTAAGGGCCACAAGGGGCCAGAATGCTAAATCTTTAATGCTTTATATCTCGAAGGGGGGAAATATTTTGATAAGCAATATTAAACAAAAGTTGTTCAAAATCATATTCTAAACAATATGCGATCTTTCATTTTTTGCTAAACGTCCCCGTTAAGGAGTTGAAGGATTGGCCCCTAATTATATCTTTTGCTTATAGCTCAAAAACGAAAAAGAATTTCTGAACAGTTGTTGAACAAAAAATATTCAAAATCTTAAGATCTTTCAGATGAGACCCCGAAAAAGGGAATTGGCACTCGAATTAGGGGCCAAGAGGGGCCAAAAGTCTTCAATCGATAGCTCTTTATCAGTTAATATTTTGTTATACATTACTGAAGCAAAGATCTATATCTCTACTATCTACAACTATATATTATGGTTTTTATGTCGTATGGTACATAATTAGGGGCCACAAGGGGTCAGAATGCTAAATCTTTTATGCTTTATATCTCGAAAGGGAGAAATATTTTGATAAGCAATATTGATCAAAAGTTGTTCAAAATAATGTTCTGAACCGTATGCAACCTTTCATTTTTTGCTAAACGTCCCCGTTAAGCAGTTGAAGGGTTGGCCCCTGATTATATCTTTTGCTTTTAGCTCAAAAACGAATAAGAATTTCTGAACAGTTGTTGAACAAAAAATGTTCAAAATCTTACGATCGTTAAGATGATATGAATAAAGAGGGCCGATTCCTAAAATAAGGGGCCGTTAGGGGCAAAAGGACGATTTTTTAAAGTCTTTAATGTTCAATGTCTTTTTACAGATTGTGGTAAATCATTATTTTAGAATGAAAATCGCAATCAAAATCTTATCTCATCTCATCAAGAATTGGACGGAAGACCCACTCGTTGCTCGCAACGAGATCTCATCTAGTTATAATTATTATTCTTTTTTCTTCTTATTTCTTCTCCGGTACTTTTTTGTCCGGAAGTGTTCTCAGCAAACTGTTCACCCAACTAAGTTAAAACCTTTTTAGGGTTAGTAGGCATGTTGTGTAGATGTGCCGAACGAAGGTCATTTTGCGCGCATACGCATGCACGTGCGGGCGCGTGCAATGAGTAAACTGACTGATATTTTTAATATGGTTGTAACTTTTATATTTTTTGATAAAATGTTTTGAAACTCATTATATAAAGATATATAAGTTGTGTAGATAAGATGACATGGTCAAATTTGCATGAACTCACGCGCATGCACGTGCGCTTTGCTCTGATTGGCTGAAACAGAAATCTCAATATCTTTTTTGTTTTATGATGAAATGCTTTGAAATTTCTAACATAGACATGCATTAGGATGTACTACAATATGATATATAAAATTTTTCATGAAATCACGCGCATGCACGTGCGCTGCAATCTGATTGGCTGAAACTTTAAATGAGTATAACCCCCTTGGTTTTCAACCAAACAGCATGGGATTTACAACTTAGATAGACATAAAGGACTCCTACAGGATGGTATGGTCACCATTCACATGCATGCATGTGCGTGCACGTGCGCTTTGCTCTGATTGGCTGAAACAAAAATCACAATATCTTTTCTGATTTTTTTTTTTTACAAAATGCTTTGAAATTTAAAACATAAGCATACTTTAAGATGTCCTACAATATGATATATAATAATTGTCATGAAAATACGCGCATGCACGTGTGCTGCAATCTGATTGGCTTAAACTTTAAATGGCTATAACTCCCTTGTTTTTCAACCAAACAGGATGGGATTAAGAACATAGACAGACATAGTGGGCTCCTACAAGAAGGTATGGTCATCATGCACGTGCGTGCACGTGCAAATGAGTACAATAGTGTAGACAGATGATATTGTCATTACGCTCATGCAATCACGTGCACGTATGCATTGCTTAAATTTGAAATACTTGGTATACTTTTGGAAAAAAACGTTGTCTTAAATGCATAGATTTTGCCTTCTATAATGAAACTTACAGGGAATATGGCACGAGAAGGGAGTTGGGGAGCGTTTGGGGAACATCTGTAACGGTTCCCGTTACAATTAGCACTAGTTATTACTGTTGTTGCTGATATTTTTTGTTGTTTCTGATAAATACTGATAATTACTGTTGCCTTTTACTGTTGAGTCTGATAAATACTGATAAATACTGTTGAGGTACTGTCGTTGCTGAGAATTGCTGATAATTACTGTTGAGGTACTGTCGATGCTGAGATTTACTGATAATTACTGTGGTCATTGTTTTTAACCTGGTAATTGGTTTAAAATAAAACAGAGGGCTATAAATACCTTCAATTATCACTTTCTTTTACTTGAATTGTCATGGCAAAATTTTCATATTTTTTTTAATGTTCTGCTTGTGGCAAAATTACATGACTGTATGTATGTATGCTGATCTCAATTTCTACATTACGTTAACTTTGTAAAAATGTTGACAATAATCAAATGAATTATTAATAGAATGAATATAAAGAACTAGTATTAATAAAAAAAAATAATAACTGCAGAAAAAAATGGAATTTTACTTTTGCATGAGATCTTATTGAAAAATAATCTGTAAATAAAAAGAAAATTATGTTATCTTAAAAAGATCCATCGCCGCCTTTCCCGACTCCAAGAAAATTGTGTAGAGAGATCGGTGATCGTTTTCTTCAATAATAAGAAATAATAAGAAAAAAGTTCTTAATGGATGGGAAAAAATCGGGAAAAAGTTTCCTGCAGGTTAGAAAAGTTGGATTTGTTCCGTTTTCACTAGGTCAACTGGTCGAGTTTGGACAACATTTTGTTTTTGAAGGCCTTTTTTTGTCGAAAACAATTATATTTATCTTGTTAAATGTTCAGTTTTTTCTGGTCTCTTTTCGTCGAAATATTTGAAAATTTGCTTGAAAATTAGAAATTTTATCCCTTTTAAAAAGTAACTAAGAGGTGAAAACAGGTTTGAATATGTTCAATCTGTGGGCACTGATTTTAATTAATAATATATTTATTTATTCATTTATTTTAATGTTATGTAGACGTTTGTAGATCGTCCAAGAATTAAACTCCTCCACATGTACATATGTACAAGTACACACTGTATGCATGTGCAGCCGGCAAATGGGGCGAGCTGATTAAAAATTATAGGTTAAGAATCCCAATACAAAGGTACACGTGTTTAGTTTGTCTCTTAAAATTTAAATACAAAATCAATTTTTTATTGAATCAGTTTTGAAATCTCATTAATTTTTTTTATTTGATTTTATGGAATGGGAAATAAGAACTGAAATGAGACTTAATTTAATATGTTACTATTAGTATATGATCAAATTGATCGATTTTAATTTTGCATATAAAAAGTTGAAAGGAAAACACCTTTAAATTGATTTCAATTCATCAGAAATCGGTGATCGACCTGTGATTTGGCTGTATTGTGTACATGTCTTCAGCCCGGGGTAGAACGGGGTACAACTTGTATATTCCATGCAAATTGTAGTGGTCAGCGTAACAATGGGCACTAATTACCTATTGTTCTTCGTCTGCGGCTACAGGTGTTTTCAATAAACAAACTACCTACACTGTACATGTACTCGCTACTTTGGAACAATCTTAAAGTTTATGGTGGCACGAAAAAAAAATCCATAATATTGAATTTGATGACGAATAAAATGATAGAAAAAATATTTAGATAGAACACTTTGGTACTATAATGAAAAAAAGATACATATATGTACATAATGTACGTTGTACAGACTTATTTTCATTTTTATTTCAATTGTCAAAGATCTATCTTCTTCAGTATTTAATTTCATTTTTTAGTTTTACGCATATTTCTTCAATCAATCAATCATTTATTTGAATCTTTTTACCATTTTTTTAGTATACATAGACCACAAAAACATAAAAAAATGTAGGTGGTTTTATACATAACAGTAGGTCTAAAAGGCATGCGTGAATAAGAAACTAAACCAAAAAAAAATGTAGGTTGCTATAAATGCAAAGTAAGGGAATTTAGGCGGGAGTATATTTTGTTTATCAGATAAAAGAATATCCCGGGGGAGGTGGTCACATGTATTTTCAATTCTGAATCTCTGCTAACGATTGTTTGGGACCGGTAAATACCCAAACAAAAACTTTTCTTAACAAATCATGCCAAAATCACATACAAACCATATCAAACTCACAAATTCATGATTTTGAACTATGATTTAGACATGATCCATTAAATGGATCATACTGAAATCATAGATGACGAATAAGGAAGTATGATCCTGATGTGGTTTGTTCTAGAGGGGAATGAGTCTGCTATGATTTTCTTGCGATTATTAGACATGTGCCATTAACTTAGAAAACAAAGGAACATGAGTTTGAAATGATTCGTTAACTTTAAGTGCTAAAAGTTTGTGATTTTGATATGGTTTCTTAACTTAGTCTTTAAACTCCATACGAGTTACACATGATCTGTTAACTTCTCTGTTGAGAATCATGAGTTTTATATGATTTGTAACTTTGTCAGAATTGGTTGTATGATCCTGATATGGTTTGTTAACTTTGTAGTATCTCTGATAGGTGAAAATGCAAGCTTTAAATTCACTTTTAGCTTTGGAGAATCAAACAACATGCATACATCAATAAAAGTCTTATTTAAAAGAAAACAGGAAAATTAAGTTTTAATAATTAAAATGCACACGGCATGTACAGGTATATAGTAACAAAGACTATATTTTTTTGAAATTGAATGAAATGACAAACAAATTTAATACACTAATTTGATTTAAATTAGCACACATGTATTTTGTTTAAATAACACAGCCCCAGAATTTTGCTAAAACTCTTTCTCTTCATGTAATATTTGTGATCCACTCCCAATCTAACTTTGAGGCATTAGATTAGGATTGGATCACTGGTAGTTTCAGAGTCGTAGTAACCTTGTTATGCAATTCTCCTGCTGGGCAGCACGCTGTAGTACAGTGGTTTGCAGCTGATCTAGTAAAATTTGAATTCTGATAAACAAGATGTGCGCGTTTTCTTGTTGCCGATTTAAAAGAAAAGCCTTTGCATCATATAAGCAATAAAAATAAGTGCTGGACTATTAACTCTATACTCGGTGAGCATAATTCATTAATTTTATTGTTGACCTTTTTTAATTTCTACCAGCAAGTGCATGATTCATTTTTTCTTTGTAAATGTGTAGAAGAGACATAGCAAAGCTTTACATGGATTTGAGCTGAAAACTTAATTTAAGTATCAAATTGACCTTGTTGATTCAAATATTTGTTGTACATGTACATGTTAATCGTTATATAAAATGTTTATTTATAAAAATGAAATTCTTTTGCAGCTACAGACATTTCCCATCTTCATGATTAACATCTGAGTTGCATTCAAATTAACAAATTCAAAAGACCCGCCTTTGGTGAAGACAAAATTTGTGTACGTAAATAATATATTTCAACAATAGTATTCTTTTGGTGATTAATCTAATTCTTTTCACTAATGCAATGGGGAAAGTACTTGAATATTTCATATTTTCATGATCTAAAGATAATGATATGTTGATCGATAAATAAATACCACTTTCTCTACGTTTCTTTTTGATCATTTTAATACGAGTTGTTAGCTACAACAGATCATTCCAGGATCATGGTTTTAATACGAGTTGTTAGCTCTACAACAGATCATACCAGGATCATGGTTTTCTTGCTAGTTGTTTAGTTTAACAGATCATCTCAGAACCATGATCCATTAGCTCATTTGCATGTGAAATTTTCCTATACCGAAATCATATCAAAACCATGATTTACACATGAGTTGTTAGCATGATCCGATAGGCTGTTTTTTCTGTTTGGGTACGTAGACGAGAAATTGACTTCACTTTTTAATAAAAAAAAAAAGGTGTGCAAAATATACAATCATATAGATATAAGAGAAAGATTCTTTAGTGAAGCACTTTTTTGAAATAATATTAGCCTGAATTGTTCCCAATTCAGATGCAGGAAAACTCCACTTCGCTTAATCCGAGAAAAAAAAAACCTTACATGTATGGATTTTGAATGTCAGAAACATCGACGTTGTGTATCGATCGCACTCATGAATAAATGTTATACTTATTTCCGTTCTGAAATTTGTATTGTTCATTGCAATTGATTCTCTAAAATAATTTTATCCATGCATATAAAAAATTCGATAAGTATAATATCATAACTTGCATGACTTTTAAAACACACAACTAAAGAACAGACCTTGCCCTATCGGCTATCACTTAATTGTAAACAGTACTTTTCGCCCTTTTTTTTTTGTGCTACAATAAAGTAAAATCATATAAATAAGCACC